>NW_019396354.1:0-146583 GCF_000591075.1 Eurytemora carolleeae | reverse complement strand
AACCCTTACAAAATAATATATTGCCCCCCCTAGCAAAAGTCCTAGTTGCGCCTCTGTTGGAATCTATCGATTTTGAAATGAATTCTGTTTCAGCCAAATTACCCTTAATCTCATTTTTCACGAACGTTCCCTTTAAACCCACTGAAATTGGAATAACATTTTTTTTATATAATTACTAAAGGGTCGTACAATTTTTAGAGTGCATAAAAACCCATGATTGTTTTATATATTCGAAAACCGCAGCTCTTGTAAGAGTATAGTTGAGCATCGAAATTACCTAAATTTATGTATGGCAAAACATCAACGATTCGATCATCATCAAAGAATCAAAGAATCAAAGAATCAAAGAATCAAAGAATCAAAGAATCATTATCCAGCTTCACCTTCAATTTCCTTTTGATGCAACTTTGCGAGTGAATAAAATATGATTTTTAGTTTTATTTGATTTACGGAGTTCAAGTTCAAGGTTTACTTGTGTTTATATAAACATTAAATAAATACTCTTTATGTAAAGACCTTGCTGCACTGTACTAAAAAACATTTGCACAATATGAATACCAAGGGTGTGTTTACACTGTACAGCATGTACTTGCACGTACCCACGTGATGTACACTGTACATAGTACATACGTACATACAAAGTATGGGTCATATGATATTTTCTTCTGTTTACAGTTGAAGTCGTCTTTGACGTCTCATCCTTTGTTTGTAACCCTGTATATCTTGAATTAACCAATTAATCAATTAATCAAAAGTGTTCATAACGTGGATATTCTGTATAGCGTACATTTAGGTTCTAGATTGTTCTATGTAAAAACAAAATAATGAAACATTATATTTCAGGGGACATAAGTTCCAAAACAAACACTAGGCTCATTTCTAACACTGTGTCAGAAATGGGCACAAATTGAAAGACTGGGTTTTTGGGTAAAAGTCGATAGTAAAAACTATAACCAACATCTATATATAAATTTGGCTTGTCTGTCTGTTTGGGTGTCTGTCTGCTTGTTTTAAATGTCAAAACGGCTGAACCGATCGGGCCCAAATTTTTGTGGGACATCACGTGACCACAGGGAAGGTTTATGAATGATAAAAATTTAAAAAATGTGTTTTAAAGGTTTTTATTTTGTAAATAAATTTAAATTCTTGAAAATCCGTAAATGTTTTTTAAAATACGCTAAATTTGTTCTTCTTTGTTTTAAAATGTAAACAAAAAGAACATGTTTACAATTTAAGTAGAAGATGGGCGCGAAGCGCCTTAAAAGCCTAGTTTTACTAAACATGACGAGAACAGCAATTCTAAATTTAAACTTTTAAAAAAAATCACAATAGGAGTTCTTTATTTATTAAATCACAATAGGAGTTCTTTATTTATTAAATCACAATAGGAGTTCTTTATTTATTAAATCTCTTGAAAATAATTAATAAAATATTAAATAATAAAATTGTTTATAATAAAAGGAATCGAATTTTATTGCTCCTCTATATATATATATATATATGGAGTTTTAATCTCTGTTTGTCTGTCGTGTGTGTGTCCGATCAAAACTCAAGAACCCCTTGACCGATTTGCCACAAATTTATATTGGTGATCTCGGGAGACCTAGAGCAGGTAAACGGCGGGAGTTGGGGAGTAACCCTGAATACCCTGGGCAACACTAGTATTCCTTTAAATTGATTTTGTGTGCTATGTAAAATCAATATTTACAAGAGCAATAAATGTATTTGTTTATGGAGCTAGAGGTAAAGCCCGGAAGAGAAGATGGGGGGGGGGGTGTTACTTCCCCCAATCCCCCCCAATCCAACCGACCCATTCCTTCCTTCCTTAGTGCTAGTTGTTCCTGGAATGTCGGACACTGTCTATACATAGAAACATCTTTACGATGTTGTTCCATGCAACGTTAATCTCAATGTTTCAAGGCGAAATACATACCCTGTACTCTATCTTTCTATCTATCTATTTATCTATCTATCTATCTATCTATCTATCTATCTATCTATATATCTATCTATATATCTATCTATCTATCTATCCATCTGCAAGGGTCAGTCAAAGGTCCTTTTAATCTATATTTGTTATATTTACCGTGAAGACTGAGCAAGAAAGAAAGAATATATGAAAATATATAGATCTCAGAAAATATTGAATTCATAGGTTTACAGCAACATACATTTCTCTCAAAACTCTTTCTTTTTTTCATTCTAGAATAATAAAAACAACATTCTAGAATTATAAAAACAATATTCTAGAATAATTAAACAGCATTCTAGAATAACAGAAACAGCATTCTAGAATAATAAAAACAACATTCTAGAATAATAAAACAACTTTCTAGAATAATAAAATCAACATTCTAGAATAATAAAACAACATTCTAGAATAATAAAAACAACATTCTAGAGTAATGAAAACAACATTCTAGAATAATAAAAACAGCATTCTAGAATAATTAAACAACATTCTAGAATAATAAAAACAGCATTCTAGAATAATTAAACAACATTCTAGAATAATAAAAACAACATTCTAAACAACATTCTAGAATAATTAAACAACATTCTAGAATAATAAAAACAACATTCTAGAATAATAAAAACAGAAGTTCTATTGATTCGGGCGTTTTGACGTTTATTAAATACAAACATTATAATAGATTTTATTTTAAAAGGCAACCCGCTTGTACATCGTAAATGGAGAAGGAAAAAGATTTAGTCATTTGTTTTTAGTCAATTGTTTAAAATTACTAAAGAGAGAATAATAATAAAGCAAAAGTGCAAAGCAATAATATTTTATGATGTTTGCAAATATTTCAAATAAAACTTTGCATTTTGAAGCGTGTAATTTTATCCATTTATTTCCCAGTTGATTTATCCTTCTCTACTTCTTATTATTAAATAGTTCAGTCGAGCGTTAATTTGAGCAGCTAACATATTTATATTCAGTTACAGGGGTTGTCAAAATAAACAGACATTTAGATTATTTCTTATAATTTTTTTTTGCAAAATTGACAGATTTAAATATTACTAGCCAAAGGGCCTGGCGTTGCCCGTGAAAAAAAATGTTAAAAAAATGTTTTTAAAAAATTTCGAATTTTTTATAACCTATAACACTCCCCGGCCACCCCTGAGTGTCCACAAAAAAATTTAATCCAGCCGTTTGGCCGGCTATAGGCAACATATATATATATATACAAATGTCTTGTTTTATTATATATCTAGATATTTGCTGTTAAACCCTGGGCAAAACCATAATAACAACATTAATGTCAAAATTCACCCACAGTTTAATGGCTCAAATTTTTACAATACTTAGATGAATAAAGCATTTAAATACTTGTTGAAAAATAGACAAGATTTATAATTGATCTCTAAATATGATGTTTATTGAGAGTTCCTGTTTCTAATATGCAGCCAACCAGTACATCACATATTTATTAAACAGTTATATTTAAAAAGTAATTAGATTAAAAGTAATTTATTATTGTTAACATTCATGTTAATTCTTAAAATTTCTTAAAGCACATGTAGTCATAAAAAAACATAAGAAATTAGGTATAGATAGAACTGTAAGCCACATTTATTTCTTTAATTAGCTTGAATTTCAGGACATTAATTTTTTTTTAGGATTTAGGATTTAAAAATCATTATTTCTACAATTTTTGGTCTTCGAAATCATAAATTAAGAAAAAAATTTAATAAGAACATTTAAAGATTTTGAAAAAAAGCTTAAAACTATTTGATTTAATGGAAAATATTTTAAACGAAATTTCTAAGAATAATGAACCTACGGCCAGTTAATTGTGCTAAATATATAAACAAGTGTGTGTAATGTCCTATAATTTTTTCTAATGATACATATGGTGGTATTTGGTATGGTTTGTTATGGTTTGGATAACCTATTGTGTACACAATTCCCACAACAGGAATTAATTACCCGCATTTCTCATTTTACAAGAGAATGGAAATAAAAGAAAGAAGACATTCAATGATATAGGAAGGAACATTTGTATTGAAAACAAAATAAGAATTAAGTAGCTTTCCAAAATAAGAATTAAGACCTATTTTTACGATCTTATCTTCAACAGGCATACTTCCAAAGGATGAAACGACGCCTGTCCGGAATTAATTCTATTTTACATCTTACATTATATAGATAATAGAACCTAGAGTTGTCTGTCAAATAAAGGTTTGACTGGAACCGCTAAAACTGCATCCACAGTTCGCTAAAGATAAGAAATCTATTAAGGTATATCTAGGATCAATCATTCAATTCAAAATAATACCTTTTTTTCGTCTAACCAAGTTTGATATATATCCGATGCAATTTTTTTTAGATTATAACTATTGTTTCTGGTTTTTTTATTGATTCGAACTAATTTGGGTTTCAGTCTCTTTGGTATACCAAGTTTATAGATATGTACTACCTTAAGTTTCAGGATCCCTGCCCTAGCAATACCCGGTTTTATAGATTTGAAATAATTCAAGTCTAAGGCTCCAAGTTTTATAGATTTGAGTTGTATTAAGTTTCTGGCTCTGTCGATACCCAGTTTTATAGATTTGTACTGTCTTATGTTTCAGGCTCTGGGGATACTTAGTTTCGTAGAATTGAAACTATTTTAAGTTTCATGCCTTATCAGTTTTATAGATTTGAACTAAAGAGTCGATCAGCTTTTGGGGACATCCAGTGTCATAGAGTTTCGCTGTCTTAAGAATCAGGCTCCGGCGAAACCCAGTTTCATACACTTAAATTGTCTTAAGTTTCAGGCCCTGGGGATTTTATTTGACATGTTATTGAAACCAAAATAAATCGAACCATGTAAAAGTTTTCTAACAATTTCCCATGGAATTTTAATTTGTTTTCTTAATGCGACATTGTATCTAGTTTTAACAGGAGGGAGAGTCATGTATATTATAAATCAGATTGTGTGTCATGTATATTATAAATCAGATTGTGTGCCATGTATATTATAAATCATATTGTGTGTCATGTATATTATAAATCAGATTTGTGCCATGTATATCATAAATCAGATTGTGTGCCATGTATATTATAAATCAGATTGTGTGCAATGTATATTATAAATCAGATTGTGTGCCATGTATATTATAAATCAGATTGTGTGCCATGTATATTATAAATCAGATTGTGTGCCATGTATATCATAAATCGAAAGGAAAGATAGAACACGCTTATGTAAATTTTACTTCAATTTTAATCAGAAATGTTATGTCGAATTTTAAAAAGAATTGTGATTATATTTTTTATGTAAAATTCAATGAAGACATGAAACCATCTTAAGTTCATTCAGGGACCTGTAATAGTTAATCCCCATTCCATACTAATAAAGGTATTACTGATACGACTTTCCGACTTTATAACTTCTCTACTTTACATTTACACACACTTTTACTTTAAAAAATGGTTCCATCCATATATGTGTCTATGTATTAAAATAAATATATTCAGAAAAAAGAAGAAATAAATGCAATATATCAAAATACAGTGTAAAATGCAAGGTCTACGACATTGGGTTGCAAAAATATAAGGATTAGAAAATTAGAGTTTGTGGCAAAGACTTTTTTCATGCGTTTTATCGGCGGGTGCGTTTTATCGGCGGGTGCGTTATAAAAAAAGTGTGAAAAGACAACTGTGTATACAAGTTTTTAAATAGCTGAGTTTATAGAAAAAAAAAAATGCAATTGAAATAAAAAGGAAGTGACCGATCTCTCCATGGATAGTCCAGTGATCTATAATGGCCGTCACTCTTACCTCCAATAATAAAAGCTGCTCCAAATATCTGAAGAAGAATTAGTCCAACTGGATCCATTTTATATTTACTTGCTCAACTTCAGTGCACAGTTTATCACTTTAAACCTCGTTCATTGGATGCATATCTAGTATCTACTCCTTTTCAAACATTAGAAACATGGAATTGTTTTAAAAATGAAATCACTGGATCCACTAACGAAGTAAACTACTTTTTAACTTGATTGATGTTGAATTATTTCATCCTTTTATCGCTTGTTTACTCCCTCCTTACTCCTGTAACAAAATGTACATGGTTAATTAAACATATTCAAACTTTTACAGAACTTGAGCGATTCATCTCGATATTCAATGTGGGCACTTTTAAATTTGAAGATCAATGCTTGATCCACAGAATATCGATTATCGGAGTTGAATTAATCCGTAGATCTGCATAGGGTGGAGATCTATGGTTGATCCCAAGATTCATAACTCAACAGCTCTGACTTCAAGATCATAGACTATATTTATTTACAGATTACAAAGGGAAATATTTGAAGTTAGATATCAAATTAATGACACAAGTTTTGGATATTCAAAAGTTTTTATAAAAGAAATTAACACATTATGTTTTAGTTGCAGAGGTTAACTCAGGTTATGTTCGTAGTTACTCCTGGAGTATGAAAACATACAGAGGTTTTATTTGAATCCCGGAGTACGAAAATATACAATAGTTATGCTTGAAGTTACTCCTGGAGTATGAAAACATACAGAGGTTATATTTGAAGAAGTTGGTCGCTTATAACCCCTTCCCCAAGAATATCGATTATGCATTTTTTGTGAAAACACTATTTTAATCTAATATTATATATGATATATCTTAAAATATTGTTTCATCCTGTGTCATTTTAAAGTTCAGTTTTTGTTGTTTTTTGCTATTAGTATTATTATTAGTTGTATTTTCACTTTTTTTATATCGAATGTGCCGTTCTATTATAATGCATATTTTTGTCTATTTTGCTGTACAAATCTTCTTTGCGGATTTTACAAAGATACAGTGAAATCAATCAAGCTTGACATAAAAATGTTGCCAATTTTTCTTTTGAATTTGCAAAGAAACTATTCAATACAAAGAGATTGAGAAACAATTAATTTTTGAAAAGATTACATTAAAAAATGTAAAGAAAGTAAAAGATTAAACTTGGAAGAATTTTGATATTTACATGAATTAATTTTACTGATTTTATTGACAGTAACTGTAATCCTAGACAAACTATTGAATAAACAAAAATGGAGAATTTTTTTCTTAAATATTTGTTAAAATCCAGGATTGGATCCCCCCGAGCAAGAGCTTGGTTCAAATTTTCAAAATCAAGAAATAAAAACAATGATGTCATCATATCTCAAATTAAGGATTTTGTACAGCACTTTAAATATTTTGAATGATTACATGAGCTTTTCCCTCTATTCATGAATTTGATAATTGTTTTATATTTAAAAAAATTTAAAAAAAACACTTCATATTAAATTCACAGGGGCAGATGCAGGGGGGGAGGCAGCAGGACCGTTGCACCCCCCCCCTGAGATTTCAGAATAGCTTCTCAATAGCACTTAAGGGAAAGAAAGCCTAGTGCAAAACAGAAAAAAAAATTTCTCCTGTGGTGCGTCTTTTTGTTCCTAAATCTGGATTTTTTGTTCCGAAATACATCTAGCACCCCCTTCCTTAAATCCTGTATCCGCGCCCCTGTAAATTCAAGGTATTAAATCAAATATTCTGAAAATTTCACAAACTAATTTTTTTAATCCTTAAATCTTTGAAATCTCATGTTTTATTTTAGTCCTTTGATATTTCAAACTATGAATTTGCTCAGATAAAATAGTCAATGTTGGAAATATCAAAGTTACACGATCAACGATATATCTATTAGAAAATTAAAGTTTGAGGCGGGAAATCAGTTCCTTTCCCTAATCAAATATCACTTCTACTTTTACAACTTCTTCAGTAACATTTAAAACAATGATATAATCCGTTTTTTTTCTTTATGCACCGCTCCTTGACTTTTTCAGAACTTGTTAGTTTAGAATTTTAAAATGACTTTTAAATGTTAGCTTTGGGAAACTTGATATACATTTTTTTTTGAAAAATTTCACTCTTTGATAAATTCCCAAGCAAAGGAATTGAGTCTTTACCACAAACTCTGATTTTCTAATCCCTATATCTCTGCAACCCAATGTCAGAGACCTTAGATATTTCAAACTATTTATTCTGTCAGATCAAATAATCTAAGTTTGAAACATTAAAGGTCTACATCAGGTGGCTAAGATAAAGGGATTGGAACATTTGAGTTTGTTGCAAAGGCTCAATTCCTTTGGATTGGTAAAAAAATATGTGTTTCTTTTGCCAATGCACTAAATGATATGTGTGTGTGTACCTGAAATAATATAAGTTTAGTTCGGACTCTAGTAGTGGACGGTTGTCCGGCACAGAGCTTACACACTACTGTCTACTAAAGTTTAAACCCCGGGAATCAACACTCCGTGGGGGGGGGGGGGGCAGACTGGACATAGGGCCATCTAAACAAGCGGACATATTGGACACAGGACCCCTCAAACAAGCAGACACACCGGACACCAGTTTAACATTATCTAAATAGCCCCCTGGAACCATTTGATAAACTAGATAAAGGTCACTTAGGAACCCTTTTGACCACTAAACGTGGCTTCTTGTAAAAATTATTCTTGGCTTACTCCCTAGAAAATATTCTTTTTCATATCTTTGTTATTTGTATATCTTTTTGAGGTAACATTGACCGTCAAAGTTTCACGCCCTATTGTTTTAAATGCTGCTGACATTGAACTTTTAAGTAAAGGTTAACTTATTTCACCCCATTTAATATAAGTTAAGGTTTAAAACTTGATTTAATTTTGCAATTTACGTGGCATAACTTGCGGCTATTTAGCGTTAATCAATGTTGTTCTTATCTTATGTATAGGATTAGCCACAGCATATATAGACTTCAGAGTTCAGAGACGACATTATAAAATTTTTCAATCTTGTATATGTTCTATATGAACACAAAAACCGCACACGAAGACTGATGTATTCACAGAAACTGCACAAACTGAACGCTAAAAGGCACGGGCAACCGCACAAACTGAACACTGAAAGAAACGGGAACTGCACAAATTGAACACTGAAAGGTACAGGGAACCGCACAAACTAAACACTGAAAGACACGAGAACCGAACAAAATGTATAATAAAAGACACCAGAATTGCACAAAATGTACACTGAAAGGCACAGGGAACCGCACAAACTAAACATCAAAAGACACGAGAACCGCACAAAATGTACACTAAAAGATGCAAAAACCGCACAAAATGTGCACTGGAAGGCACAGGGAACAGCACAAAATATACACTGAAAGGCACACAAAAACCATAAAAACTAAACACTGAAAGAACAAAAACCGCAGAAACTAAACACTGAAAAGCACGGGGAACCGCTCAAACTGAACACTGAAAGCCACACAATTAAGAATGAAAAGCACGCCCAACTGCACACACATGTAGAATGAAAGGCACGGCCAAAACCAACTGCATAAATTGATGACCGAAAGGCAGGTTAAACTGCTTTAAGCTGTAGAAAACCTGGAAACCCGCACAAAATGAAAACTAATGAGCATAGGCAACGCCGATTAGTTCTAATGATTTTTGTTTTCACCGAAAAACATAATTTTCTTCTGAACCAATTTAGAACAAATATTTCTTGCTTTTATGTTGCTTTAAACACAATCCCCATCCCTACCTCGTGCAATGGAAAATAATGTGATAAATGTTTATAAGAATAATATTGTTGTCTGAACCTCCTTCATCCTTTTGTAATTTGACCTTTGTATTATCAAGCCATATGCTTTAATATCTAGACGGGGGCCCCAGGGGGGGGGGGGCGGAGGAAGGGGGGCGTCGAAGGACAGAAAAAAGCTCTATAATTAAATGAAAGATAAAGAAGTATCGTGATGGTTTAAAAGACCAAAAGACTGTAGTTTAAATGATTTTGGATATTAACAAAAGCTGTGTGTCCCAATAAACATGGAAATTTAGAGACGACATGAAGGTCGTCTTTGATTTCTGATATTTAATGCATTGCAAAGAAAGTAAAAAAAACGAGGCTGTACGTCTTTTCATACAGTGATCTACACCTTTCTTGTGTCTTACAAATCGAAGAACATATTATAGATATTTAGACAAATTTTTTTTTCTCAATAAATTGAAATATGTACAAAATATGACATATCTTCATCAAATTTGAAGATAGAAAAATGTTAGACCACATTTTGAAAATCTCAAGACCAGGTGTTTTCGATATTAGATGTGTAAACTGGAATTATACTGCAATAATTGTCTTCAAGAAAAAATGCCGCATGGATCGAAGACGATATAAAAGTCGTCACTTAATTTCCAATTTTATTGTGACACCCTGTAGTATTTGCAAATGGTAAAGGAAGGGACAATGTGTATGCATGTACACTTAAATTTGATAATTTGAGGAAAAGTTACAGGATGTCGTCTTTAATCTTTAGATGTTACATTAGTAACCAGAAAAAAAACTGAAAATGATTTAAAAACCAATATACTTAATTCGTTAGACATTTTCTAGTTGTGATTTAGCTTCGACTTATTTGCCTCAGACAATCAGATTGCAGAGATATAGAAATTAGAAGAAAAAAAAACTTTTCGAGAAATCTTATTTTTTTCCGGATTTCAATAAATGAATAGCTATTCTGGATTTGCACTTTTATAATTGATAAGAAATCTATATTTCCTAATTGAGACATTTTTTGGCTAGAATGTTGGACAATGAAAAAATCTCATTACAAAATGTCCAAATGTCATTTCATATCCATGTCAAAATGTCCATGAAAAGTGTACAAAATGTCGAAATGTCTCGAGTAAAATTCCTGTCGCCAACCAAAAACCAAAAATCATTAAATATGATGGTCTGAAAAAAATCTATTACAACTGAAAAACGGGGCTACAGTACAGCTAGACAATGTTTAACGAATCGGATAACAGGCTTTCCAAAATGACATAAAAAGCATTAGTTAGTATAATTCCAACCGATCTAAAGGGAGATACTTGTTAGATTTGGTAGTTTAGCTGATAGTGCAAACAACTTTAGGATTCATTTGATAGCAATGAGACATTTTTATGGTGTAAAATTTTTAAATAAAAGCGTAAAGTCGTTTGTAATTATTCACCAGTTGTTTTTGTATAAGCAGATGAAACGTTTTTTTCAATTCTTAAAAAAACATGAAAATAAACTATTAAAATTAATTTTGAAATCTCCCAGGTTTATGCAAATTCTTTCAGCTAGGCCCGCTTGTTAGAGGTTTCTTTATTTTAATTGTGAAGACGACATTTTGAAGACATCTGCGAATACAATTTTAGAAACAGATAAGTGATAATGAAAAAATCAATTCTATGGTTGTACTATGCTTTCATCCATGATTTCTTTTAAGAAATATTTCCTAAACAGCAAATTAGTCTAAATATTTTTACATGTTTTGCCCGGGTTGATAAATGTTAACTGCTAACTGAAACAACTGGTGAAATATTACAAAATGTCTTGATATCAAATGAATCCTAATGTCACCTCTTCAATACCGCACTTTCAGCTCAACTACCATGTCAAGCATGTCACTCCCTTTAAATGGTTCAATGTACTCTTTTATTTTTTTGAACACCCCCTTAAAACGGACATAATTGAGAACGTTTAGAAAATTCTCATATTAAACATTCAATAGACAAAGCGCTCAGCTGCTGCACCCTTTCTCATCAAAGAACCTGTCAAATCATTCGTTGGGATGTTTAGAAAGATGAAAATTTCCCTGTATGATAATTGAAGGACTGCAGTATGGTGAAAGTTTTAGATAGATATTTTCAATCATCCAGAACAAAAAGTTTTATCAAAAATTAAACTTAAAAAGTTTTATAGAAGTTTTTAAAAATATGCAAAAAAAATCATTTCTGACACCCCTAGGCTTTGTACGCCAATATAATTCACCAAAACCATACTGTAGTCCTTCAATTATCATACAGGGAAATTTTCATCTTTCTAAACATCCCAACGAATGATTTGACAGGTTCTTTTTTCTAAACAAAAATATTCCTGGTTTATTTTTCTTGGTTGTATTATTCTGCATTCATTGAAGACATTTGCAGTACGCGGTACAGTTGTACACGTGTACACTAGTGTACTGTACTTAAGATAATAAACGGTGAAGGAGTTTTTTAAAAGAATTGTGAAAAACACAATAAATCAAGAACTATTTGATCATTATGTGAAGCAAATTAAAAACTCATAATTTTACTTTTACATAATAAGTTTGTCATTGAATTATACACTTTATTTGATTTGATAAATATTTTTCTAAATAAGTTGATTTTTTGTCTTGTTATCATTTTTGATGACGGACGACACTAAATTAAATCAATTTTACAAATTTTTAACATTTCATGGAATAACCTGTATAAACTCTCAATTCTTTATCTTCTTAATTGTGGAATCATTTTTTAAAGGGACTGTACATACACACTGGACATATACGTTAATTTCAAGTGACTCTCCATTGTAAGTGTCAAGTCCGATTTAAAACGGTGTCCTTTAAAGCTTTATATGAACAGGAGGTCATGAAATATCTCTCATTTCTAGATGAAAAATCAAGAAATTTAATAAAATTTTCTCTGTTTACTGGTGGCTTGCAGGAGCGGGGGAAGTCAGGCAGCCATAAGCCACAAAAGTTTTCTCTTCCATGCCACATATTAGCTTTTTTGGTTGTGGCTTATGGCTGCCAGAAGACAAAAAAGCTAAAATGTTGCATGGAAAGAGGAAATATTGTGGATTATGGCCAACTGCCTTCTCCCGGGTCTTGCGGCCGCGGTGAACATTATCAGAATAAAACACTTTTAAAGCTAGAAACACTACGACATCGTCCATATTATTGATCAGACATGGTTTTAAAGAGTACCGTTGTCAATCGGGCACACCCTAAAGTTAAAGGTCACTTAACACTACTAACACCTTCTTTTGGGTTTCCATCTGATAATATTTTAAAATATTGATTTTTTGCCCTGTTGGAGGTAGATATGTTTTTAATAAAATATCGATGCAGGTGAAAAATCTTTGATTTCATTTCTGTTATTGCAAATTCGGATTCCTTAACCTTATCCCGATTGGGCTATTTTTGTCTTATGTGATTTTGCCCTTAGAGTTAAAAAAATAGACCTGTAACTTTAATGGTTAGGGTGTAAGGGAGGATTTTAAAAAGGTCAAAAATAACGTCGAAAAACTTTTAAAAAATAGTTTTTTTTACTTTCAACTAATATTAACATATGACACATGTTATTAGATCCATTTTTCAAGGGCTCTTCAAATATACATATCTTGCTCTGTACCTTAATTAATAAAAAAGTCATTAAGTATTTCAGATTTTTTTGGAACACCAACCCGCCGCTCCGTTTAACCGTTCTTTACCCTGCCCTATGCATCAAAAAAATTTGTTTCCACACTTAGTTTTCAACTATTATGTTGAAAAAGTAAAGAAGTTTTAGCGTTCTAATGTAAGCCGTTTTCAAGTTATTCATAAGAAAGCACAGGGGGGGGGGGTGATAGGGTTAAATATTTTTTGCCATAAGCATACTTCAAATTGAGAAAATTTAAAAAATTTCCTTCCATGCTCATTTCTGATGACATTATTTTACGAGTATAATATTTTTTTTGCGGGTATAATAATTTTAAAGGAAATGAATAAATTTTTTACTTGGACACTTTCAGACATGTGTTTGATTCTTAATCAAAAACCTAGTCCATTAACTCTAGACAAAATGTTTATAAACTATGTTACCTAGGGGGGATAATGTATTTTTGGTTCTCTTATTATTATGGTTTGGCCAACTATTAGTTTAATATGTACACACAGACAATTTCTGCTTTATATGTGAAATTAATTATCCATCTATTCTTCCAGATTAGAATGACGTACTCCATATTTTTCCTCCTTTGTCCCGTAGCTCTAGCATTGACCAGCACAGAGAAGACGACCTCTGTATGTACAGTACTGTGGACCAGAGAGAATTGTAGAGAGGGACCGGAGCAAACCTGTACAACTATTCACAAGCCAGTTACTTTTGTTGTACATGATCGCCTATGCAGTACAGAATATAAAAAATCTTGTCAAATTGTTTATGAAACTAAAGAAGAAAAAGTTCCGACTGAAGTATGTGAGAATATTCCAGACAAGAAATGCGAAATTAAACCGAACCAGGAATGTACAACAGTAAATGTTAAAAAGGTTGACGTACAACCTGTTAAGACTTGTACAACTGTACCCGTACAACCTGTTAAGACTTGTACAACTGTACCGATTCAGCACTGCAGTACGCTGCCAGCTACACAATGTGAGAATGAATCTGAACTGGTTTGTACGACGATATTAAAGGATGAATGCAGACCAAATTCTAGTAAATTTGCAAACATTTCTGACAATTTTTCTCTCGATGACGAATCAAAAGAAGTCACTACGAAGGATAATCATAAAGAAGTCACTACGAAGGATAATCATAAAGAAGTCACTACGAAGGATAATCATAAGGAAGTCACTAAGAAGGATAATAATAAAGAAGTTAACACAACTGATGACGCCTCATTAGAAAGATCCAAATTTAGTTTGTACAGAAATCAAGAAAATAGTACAACCGACCAGCCAACTTGCACAAGTAACGAACCTACATGTACACTTCAGCTTGAACCTCACTGTACATCAATCCTTAAACAGCTGTGTCGGTCAGTGCCCGGGGAGCATTGTGTACATCATGCCCGGAAGCACTGTACAGATATTGAAACAGTGTACTGCCAGCAGTTGTACGGAAACCAGTTCTGTCAGGTTGTACCGAGTGTAAACTGTACAAAGACACCGGAGAAAACCTGTTATGAACAAGTTTCTGAAGAATGCTGGAATGTTGTACAAGAAAACTGTATCCAAGTTTACAGGTACTAGAATTCCTCTAACTTGCAACGAGAAAATTACAAGAGCTCATTTAGAAAATATAATTTATAATTCTATTCAAAATTCTGTTCATGTAATTCTCTTTTTATTTAATATGTGTTTATTTTTTTCATTTCATAAACCACTTTTCTTAAAAACCGATGCATGGTAAATATTTTACGACATTTTTTTACGATTTTACTTTCTGATTTTTCAGGGAGATCTGTCTGGTACAACATGGTGAATGTCAAGACAAACATACTAATTTGACGATGTCCCAGCCCGCCCTAGCACAGGTTTTCTGTTTTATTGACTTTAAAAAGCAAAAGTATGCATCTTTTAATTTTGAAAGGTTCAGTTTGAAACTGCGGAAACTGCACAGTTCAATGTTTCAACCCATTCCTGCTCCAAAGGTGAAGAACATTTTTTAAAGTTTTTTTTTCAATATTTCATTTTTTTGCATAAAAACCATGTGTAGTTACAGTCTAGTCTACACAAGTAAGAAGTTTATGCTGTGGAGAAGATTTTCTTTTAATTAACTCTAAACCATTTAATACTTTTATAAAAATACATAGCTGTCTACATTCTGCAGTAAGAACAATGAAGATAGTTTTTACAAAACACACATCGATAATACAGTATTACTGACTAATAATGATACTTTTTGAATATGAAAATCCAATCCAATTATTGAATTGAAGAAAAATTGAATTATTTCTGAATAATTATGTTTATCAACAAACTTGTTTGTTGATTAATCATCTCAAAATCATCTTTATACTTTTTGAAAACACAATGAGAGAATTGATGTTTTTTAGTGGCTTGCGCATAATTGTTTTATAACTGCAATAGTTTTACATTTTGTCGAAAACAAATTTTGATGAATTCCGTTCTTTAGAAGACGACATTTGGAAACAGCGGTTTGTGAAAGTCAAGAAATCTGTTAACCCGCAGGTATAGAAGCATCTCTCTGAGAATTAGGGTTAAAACGTTTTTTAAAATGATTTTTCTATGTTTTATTATGACA
Source organism: Eurytemora carolleeae (assembly GCF_000591075.1). Lineage (NCBI taxonomy): Eukaryota > Metazoa > Arthropoda > Copepoda > Calanoida > Temoridae > Eurytemora > Eurytemora carolleeae. The sequence continues at coordinate 130,763 of NW_019396354.1, read as the reverse complement.
TTTTTTTGGAATATGCATTTCCAAAATGAAATGTATCTTAAAAATGAGTAAGACTCGCGTTTACCCATATCTGCAACTTTTTAGATACCAGATAAAGTGTGTCAACAGGTTCCACATAAGGTTTGTCAGCAAATTCCAAGGTAGTTTTATATTTCGATGCTAACCTTCTTTCTTTCTTTCCTTCTTTCTTTCTTTCTTTCTTTCTTTCTTACTTTCTTTCTTTCATTCTCTCTCTCTTTCTTTCTTTATTTCTTACTTTATTTCTTTCTTTCTTTCTTTCTTTCTTTCTTTCTTTCTTTCTTTCTTTCTTTCTTTCTTTTTTCTTTCTTTCTTTCTTTCTTTCTTTCTTTCTTTCTTTCTTTCTTTCTTTCTTTCTTTCTTTCTTTCTTTCTTTCTTTCTTTCTTTATTTATTTCCTTTTTCTTTCTTTCTTTCTTTCTTTCTTTCTTTCTTTCTTTCTTTCTTTCTTTCTTTCTTACTTTTTTTGTTTCTTTCTTTCTTTTTTCTTTCTTTCTTTCTGTGATTGTGTAATCGTTACTTTTAAATTGAGTTGACTAGACTACTCCTTTTGTATCAGAGTTGGCTCAACTCTTTCCCTTTTTTCTCTCTCCGTATTTTAACCATTCCTTTTTAAATCTGCGTTTACTAAACTGTTCCTGTTTATCTGCATTGACTAAATAGTTTCTTTTATCTGCCTGTATTGAAAAAAGCGTTGACCATTCCTATTTTGCGTTCTATTTAAAAAACTTTCCACTTATCGTTTCATGTTGGTTATAAATATCTCTTCTACTTTACAGGGTATGTGTTCCTGAAAACATAACTGAGTGCAGTACATCTACTGTACAGAACTGTACAGTACAGCATGTACAGACTGTAATCTCTGAACCCAAACTGGTTTGCACTGATGTACCGAAGGAAGTGTGCTGGGAGGAACAAGTTCTTAAATGCAACAAAGTTTTGACCAATGTCAAGAAACAGGTTTTTCAAAAAGATTTGAATAAAAAATCTAAATTTAACTTGCATAGCTAGATGCACCCGTTTTTTATACCAGAGAAGATATGTACACAATATATCCTTGAACAGGTTGGAAGAGAGGAGTGTGTTCATGTACCAGAGGAGATATGTACACAAAATATTATTGTACAGGTTGGAAGAGAGGAGTGTGTTTATGTACCTGATTAGAAAGTTACACACTTATAGCCATGTACAGGTTGGAAGAGAGAAGAGTGCGAATGTACCAGAGGAGATATATATTTATACAATATATGCATGTACAGGTTGGAAGAGAGGAGTGTATTCATGTACCAGAGGAGATATATATTTATACAATATATGCATGTACAGGTTGGAAGAGAGGAGTGTATTCATGTACCAGAGGAGATTTATATTTATACAATATATGAATGTACAGGATGGAAGAGAGGAGTGTATTCATGTACCAGATGAGATATATATTTATACAATATATGCATGTACAGGTTGGAAGAGAGGAGTGTATTCATGTACCAGAGGAGATATGTACACAAATACCTCGTGAAGTAATCAGATACAGGTTAGACTTTTTAATTTCAAAATAAAATTTTCTGATCTAAAAGTTAATATTTTCATTTTCAACATTCAACTGTTCTTAAATCTTGAATTTTTATTTTAGCATTTTTGGAGCCTTTAGCACAACCAAATGCAGTTACAAGTAAATTCGACCTGTTATCAATTATGTTTTTCAAAAGAGAAAATGCAAAGTTTCTAATTTTCCAGTTTTTGGCTTTGGGATTTCTGATAGAATTTCTCCTTTATTGTATTTTTCATTTTTCCTATTTCTATTATCGTCAACGGCGGTAAAAGACGATTTAAAAGTTTTTCTTGATTCCAAATTTTTATTCCTTATTTTTTTGGAAATTTACGTTAATTTTCTGAAATATTTGTAGGGAAGTGAAGCAGTGTTCAACTAAAACAGTTGAAACCTGCAAACTGAAATCAAGACTTAGTTGCGTTAAATCATCAACTTAAAACAACAATTTTTTATTCCTGACATTTTTAAATATCGACGGCGTGATAAATATCATTATGTAACAATTTAATCAAGAATCAATAAATTATTTCAATTTTGATTTTGCTTTTGATCTTGGGTTTAACTAGTTTTAAAAGAGAGGGGCGTAAATTCAGTGACAATTTTAAGTTACCCGGGTATGCCGGATTCACGATGAAAACCTTAGTTTGAAGAAAATATAAAGATATCGTTGTTTTAAATGTAAGTGTCTCGCAGATTTATGCGTCAAAGATAATTAATGAGACTGGTATAATTTGCAGCACGTTTTAAGAAGTAAAACGACGATATCTTCCTCATTATTTCTCAGATAATGGTTTTCAGGTTACCGTTTTGAATTGGGCAAGCCTCTCGTTAATTGGGGGTCACTTGCACTGCATTCGATCCCTTTAAGCTTGTAAAACCATTTGCGGGAAAGCTACAGTGTGAGAGGGTTCTTTGTTTTACAAGAAGATAGAAGAAATTAGGAAAAAAGAAAGGTACAGTGCTTCCCCCTCCCCCCCCTTCTTAGTTTTGAGGACAAAGGTAACGCCCCCCTCCCACCCTCAATTCTAAGTTGAATATGATAATATATGGATAAATACTGAAGGATGAATCTGAATGAGATGGGTGCGCCCATTACTGAGTTTTTTGTTACAGCTTTACACTTGTTAAACTAAACCTAACAGTGGAAGAGATAGGTCCTATAATCCTATTAGAACAGTTAACAGTAAACGTCATTAAAATCTTTAATAGTTTCAGTAAAGACCTAAAAAACTTAAATTAAGCCTTTGCTAGGTTCAGGTAGAACCTCACATACGTAAATTAAACCAAGGATAGGTTCAGGTAGAACCTCACAAACGTAAATTAAACCAAGGATAGGTTCAGTTAAAAACTCATAATCATGAATTAAACCTTCGATATGTTCAGTAACGACATCTGCATCAACATGAATTAAACCTTTCATAGGTTTAGTTAAAACCTTAAAAACATAAACCTCTTTATACTAGACCTGACGTTGGTGCAGATACTGATTAGCCCGTCTCAACTGAAACCAGTGGTTTTACTATCCTATATTTCCACTACTTCTTTCAAATTATGAAATCAAATTCGATCAATTAAACATATAGACATGTTAACTTCTCAATTTCAGATTATTAGTTTGTTATCTAGAGACATGATTGTAATATTTGTCCTAACTATAGGGTAAGTTATCTTTTTTCCAGCAATTATTTTAAGAATCATTTTAATCAATTTCTTTTAAAATGCATTTTACAATTGCAGAATTTTTATACTTATTTTGCAGTGTTCATCTTCATACAGTGTACACTAATTATTTCAATCCAGTGAGAACTAGAAAACTGTGAAATATAAAGACGACATTAAATGTTTTTTTAAGTTGTATAAAGCAAATAGTTGTACCAGCAGCCTAAAATTCGTTATCAGAAGTGAAAAATCATGTAAACAGCACAATTTTGTTTCATACAGGACCATTTAGAATCATTACTAGAGTCTTAAAATCGTCATCGTATTCCGCAATTTTCTGGTGATCACTGTAATAAGTACCGTTACTATGCATTAAATTATGTTTATATAAAATGTATGGAATCAATTGGTGCTGGCTAAAAAAGGGTATTTTTGAGTATCTTGAGTCCTATACAGAATACATTTCTTGTCATGCATGGACGAGTTCCGTGCTATTGATAGATAGACAATGGTACAGAGGACAGGCAGACGTTTAACTCCAACCTTCGAGTGTGCGAGGTGGAAAAGACTTCACACCCGCGCTTTATTAAAAGCATGATTAAGGGTGGATGACCTTTGTAGATCGAGATTGAATCCTAGCCGCAGCGCTCGGCCCAGAAAGTGTCATAACTTAACCTAAACCGTGCCCGCAGCGCTCGGCCCCCTTGTTCTAGCCGCAGCGCTTGGCCCAGAAAGTGTGTTAAACTAACCTAACCCTAAATAAATACTAATTTAAATGAAAATTGTTGAAAAAGTGGTCAATACAAAAGTAAAATCTGTAGTGAAGTCTTCCCCACCTCACACACTCGAAGGTTGGAGTTCAGCATCTGCTCAGAGGACGGTCTCGACTGTGTACGTCCTCTGGTCGATCATTGTCTGGCCGGGTTACATTACAAGGATCGTATACATTGTACAGGTTGAGTTTAAGTACAGGGCTTCCAGAACCTGAAGCTGGATTTAGTCGGGACACTCAGACTCTTCAATCACTCATTCGGTATGTATACAATAAATACACAGATTTCTCTGAAATATGAAGGCGACTCTTAAGATCAAGTTATGCCTGTACAAAGTTCAATGAACAAGAGACAGAGCAATTGTGCAGTGTAAACAGACCCATTTCACTTAATAAGTGTCTAGTAAAACTATTTGTTTTGTAACAACATTAAATACAAGTATTGCTGAAATGTCGTCTTTGTTTTCCAGTGTTTTGTATTTTGATTTTAAATAAAAATGATTTTTGTTAAACGTAATTTTCGAAGAAAAGAAAATTATGGTTCTGAGGAGTCCAGAACAAACAAATTTATTCTCTAAAATTATTTATTTATGCCACTTTTAAAGTCTTTATTTAAGTTCAAAATCAACCTTCAGATATTAAAATACATTGATTTATAGGTTGTCGTTAAAGTGACTGGGACCGTGTGGGGGTGGGGGGCTTGTATCGTAAAATGTAAATCTGTGAAACGAAAGCTTAACAGATTTTGTTTGAGGCAGACGACGGCCCGATTCCGGCTTTAGATAGTTATTATATTATGAGTTTATTGTAGTTTTCATATTCTTTGTTTGTAATCTCGTATCTATTAATGAACCCTCGGACCGATTTGCCTCAGATTTGGGAAACCCGGTAGAACCACGGGAATGTTTTCTAGATTGCTTCAAAAGGTCTAAGCTAAGTGGGTTAACGTTTTTATGGCAAGCTTAGTTCTCCGACAATGCTGGGTTCCACAAAGGAATTCATTAATTCATGGTTTCCTAGAATTTTAAACAATTGTTTCGTTCTTTTTCAAATTCTTAAATAAGCCATGTCTGTATTCAAGTCAGAAAACTTAATTCAACCTTGGAATCGTCATATTTAACCGTAAACAGGCGGGGGGAGGGCGTTTGGCGCCACCCTGTAGTTTTTTGTCCTAGCACTCTCATTTTTGACACTATCACCGTGAAATTTTGTGACTTTTAATGAATTGTAGTTTAAAGGATTTTTTGTTAAAATTTGTTTTTAATTTATAGGGTAGGGTGTGAAAAAAAATCTTAAATAGCCCATAACATTTTTCTTAATTTAAAGGGTAGGGTACAGGGTGGAAAAAAGTCCGGTCTGTGAAAAAAATCTAAAATAACCTATAACGTTTTTGTAACTAAAGCTGCAGATCTAAAAACTTTATTTTTGAAAAGCCCTTGAAATATGCATGTAGAAATATGTGTCACACATTGATATTTGTTTAAAACAAAAAAATATTTTTTTCATTTTTTTACCCTTTTTGAATGTATTTAAGTTTTTTTTATATGAGGGTTAAACGAGGAGGAGCATGTACTTCAACTGCTGATTGTGTAACAGGTAAAGAAACGAATTGTATCTTTGCAACAAATTCTGATTTTCCAATATAATATACCTTTGCAACCTATTGATGGTGTAGACCTTTTATATTTCATACTATATATTCTGTTAGATCAATTAACTTTTGTTTGAAATATAAAAGGTTTAAAGGATAGGTTGCAAAGATGTAGGGATTAGAAAATTTTAGTTTGTGGCAAAGACTCAATTCCTTTATCAAATAAGATATCATTGGATTAATTTTGTTCTATAATATTATATTTTCCTTTAGATTTTTGATCCCATCCCATCCTTATGATTATTAAGGGAATGTTGGGTTGTTGTCAAGGGACCAGTGTATGATTATTAGGGGAATGTTGGTTTGTTTTCAAAGGACCAGTGTATGATTATTAGGGGAATGTTGGGTTGTTGTCAAGGGACCAGTGTATGATTATTAGGGGAATGTTGGGTTGTTGTCAAGGGACCAGTGTATGATTATTAGGGGATTGTGGGGTTGTTGTCAAAGGACCAGTGTATGATTATTAGGGGACTGTTGGGTTGTTGTCAAAGGACCAGTGTATGATTATTAGGGGAATGTAGGGTTGTTGTCAAGGGACCAGTGTATGATTATTAGGGGAATGTGGGGTTGTTGTCAAAGGACCAGTGTATGATTATTAGGGGACNTGTACTACGTAGTATGATACTGTACTGTACTACGTAGTATGATACTGTACTGTACTACGTAGTATGATACTGTACTGTACTACGTAGTATGATACTGTACTGTACTACGTAGTATGATACTGTACTGTACTACGTAGTATGATACTGAACTGTACTACGTAGTATGACACTGTACTGAACTATGTAGTATGATACTGAACTGTACTACGTAGTATGATACTGTTCTGTACTACGTAGTATGATACTGAACTGTAATACGTAGTATGATACTGTACAATACTGCTCTTTAGATATAGTAATGTACTGTAATGCACTGCACTGTAGAAATAGTACTGTACTGCACTGCACTGATATTCTTCACTGCAATTAAACATACAGCATAGGATTCAATATTTTACAGCATAATACACCTCAGAACAGTGTAGTTTAATACTGTACATAATTACAGTACAGTTGCAGAACAGTACAGTATAGCACAGTACAGTACATTCAAAGTTTTAAAAGTACAGTACATTATATTTCCAAATTTTGAAAGAACAGTACGGTACAATTTTCATAAGTGTAAAATTTGTAAAGTCCGTTGCAAATACAGTACAGAGCAGAATGGTAGACTGCATGCAGTTTTAATTAACCAATTCAGGAAGTACAGGGCAGGTTCAAGTACATTGTAATTTTACGACCATATTTATTAAATTAAAAGATATACATTTTAATAATTTTAAAGACTTTATCAATGTTAGAATTTGTTCAGGCGAAGGGAAAGCTGGTCAGTGTGTAACCAGTGCTGACTGTGCATCCCGTGTACCGTACTGCAGCAAGCTGGGGTACTGTCACGGCGGCAGGTGATTACTTCAAACCTAGCTAAAGATATTGTATCCAGATCATATCAATTGCACAAGATTAGATTGTTTCCGATTATGACTTCTGTGATTGAGTTTTGAGATTTCAGTTTTTCCTAGCCTGCAATCCTACAGGGCTTTTCCTAGCCTGCAATCCTACAGGGTATCCAGGGTATTTTCCTAGCCTGCAATCCTACAGGGTATCTTTTCCTAGCCTGCAATTCTACAAGGTATCCAGGGTATCACAATAAAACTTTGCAGTAGGGATATTCGAAAAATTTTCAAAAACAAAAGTCCTTTTTTAAGTCGAAAAAAGGAAATTTTTATTTGCTGCATGCAGATTTGGCTGTGTTCAATTCAAATCAATTTTTTGTTCATGTGTTTTTACAAAATGTATACTTCCAACAGCTGTAAAATGAATGATATGAGTCATCTCATTGAATATGTATGCGAATAGCAAAAGAGTATTTTTTATTTACCTGGTTTAATAAATAATCATAAAAATACATAGGTAAATAATACATTCAATCATCTACATTGAAAAAGGACAGATAATGTTGCCTTTTCTCTTGAAGTTATTGAATTAATGATTGATCTAACCAACATTCATAATCTAAATTCATTTTCGATTTTATAGAACTTCTGTCAGAGAAGATAAATCTTGTTAGTTATCAAATATGATAATCAGTTAGAAATTTGCCAGGTTCAGAATTTTCTCTAGATTTGGAACTGAGTTTTTGCCACAAACTCAAAATATTCCAATCCCTAAATCTTTGCACCGAGTGGTGTAAACATTTGATATTTCAAACTTGGAATATTTTACCAAAAGAATTAAAAGTTTGATATCTACGAGTACTCTATAAACTCAACAGAAATAAAATACAGTTCAGAACTTTTTTTTACATTAAATGTTTACAATTTAATAGCCTTTAGCCTTGAGAATTGAGAAAGATAAAAATATATTTTTTTAACTAACTATAGTATAATAAAATTTCTACAAATTTCTCTATTGGTTTTCTTATTTCTGTGATACTGATTTTCAACCTTCTTTCTTTCTTTTCATTCTGCAGGGGGGGCCCCCTCTCAGGTGCTAGGGGAGGGCGCGCCCGGCATCCCCCCCTACTTGCGCCTCTGGCTGAAATTTTTCCTCAAGGAAAAATTAGGGGCACAAAAATAAAAATTGGTAACACAGTAGAAGTAAATATTTCCATTTACTGATAGCGCCGATTGAAGGATTCATAACTCTGATTGGATAATGAGATAGATAGAAAGATAGATGTTACCGCCATACTAATTCTATTGGTTCAGAATAGACAATAACCCTGATTGTATCAGGCGTTGATGGAATCAGCAAAGAGGAGTGCTACTAGGCCTTTAATTTTGACTGCGGCGCAACTTAATGAAACAAAATGTAAATTCTAATTAAAAAAGCGTATACAAAAAAAATTGGTAACACATTTTCCCCTGTCAGATGAGATTCCCATTCCCAGGGTTGGGATCTTTAACAGAAACTATATTGTAAATAATTCAGATTACCGTTTGACGAAGCTCAGATTGAGATTCCTGACGGGGATAAAGAAGGAGAAGAACCTGCTCAAGGGTTTGTCAACAACAATCCCAGGTGTGTGAAAGTCGTCTTATTTTTGAACTTGAAACACCCTATTCTCATAGATAAATAAATAAACTTAGATAGCTTATGTACGCAAAATCACAAAGAATTGTACAGTCCGCGAACTCATACTTCTAGGGGTCAAAGTGTACTTCAATGATAAGCGGGGTGGTTTGGTATTTTAAAAATGGATTTCATAATTATTAAACCACTCAGGAAGCGTTTTGAAACTGAAATATTTTGCGTAAGAAACACCTTGTGAGACGAAACTTTTGCGGTGGAATTACGCTTTATTAGGAAACGTTTTTAAGTGCTCCTGATAATCGGTTTTGTGAGGGGAAACGTTTTGTGAGTGCTGCTCCTAATAACCGGTTTTACCTTGTTCAGCTGAAGGTTTAAAGTTACCAATTGTCATTACCATTTACCACTAGCTCTATAATTAGAGGGTCAACGCGAAATTACGTGTATAGTCCCTTGAAGATTAATCTCATACATTTTGGAATATTTTTTCTAATTTCATTGAAAAGTTTTTTTCTAGGAAAAATAACCCTGCTTTGAAAACCTCATCTGGCCAATCTAGTGGAGGAGGAGGACCTAAACCCCGACCCTCTCAGGGTCCAACCCGGACAGCCCCTATGAGCCTTAAAACTAGCTCCGCTGCCAGCACTAATCCACAAGGAAGCAACACAAGAACTAAACCTAAACAATCCCCGGCAAACTCAGGAGGTATGTTTTTACATCTTTAATTGTGATAATTTTATATTAACCTATATTTAGTTTTCTGATTATATACAGGGTGTCCCACGAAACATGACAATAGCAAGACGACTTGAAAGTCGTCTTTGGTATTTGAATTTCTTTGTGACATTTAGTCTTCTATCTACTTTAACATGTATGATTCTTGAAACAATTATCACATAATTCTCCTAGCCCTGGCATTTCCAAAAAGTGGTCTGCGTTTTTTGTGCTTTCAATATTACCGGAGATATAAAGAGTTTGGTTCAGATTTCAATTTTGTTAAATAAAAGCAAAATTGTCGAAATCTGAACGAAATTCTTCATATCTCGGGCAATATTGAAAGCACAAAAATGGCAGACCACATTTTGGAAATGGCAGGACAAGGGAAATTTTGGGATTATTATCTCTAAATATTTACTTCTAAAATCAGGTTGACAAATAAACGCAGCAAATTATATCAAAAATCAAGACGACATTCAAGTCGTCCTGCATACTGTCATGTTTCGTGGGACACCCTGTATGTATTTTTTCTCTTTTATGATAATGCAGTTATAACCAGAAAACTCTGAAATAGGAAGACGACTTTCTAACAATACTTGAATGCTAAACAAAAAGTTTTACTAGACACTTATTTAATCACTATTTTTTTCTGTTTCCCATGCTCATTGGACTGTTTAAATCATTGCTTGAGTCTAAAAGTCGTCTTCCTATGTCGGAATTTTTGCTATTAAATCATTTCAATAAAAGTCTACTTTCAAATATTGAATAATTGTTATTGCTTAATTCATCATAAATCAGTGGAAATATTGTCGTCATCACAGGTTCTTAGATTTACTTTTAAAATGTCTTTAAGGAATTTGTAACTTGTGACAGTGATAATTGCAATATATAAGTAAATTCTATAAAGTAGCTGATCTAAAGATAATATATATATATATATTATCTTTGTATGGATTATTTTACTACTCTGATAGTGCAACTTTTAAGTAGCTAATCTAAATATGGATTATTAAACTTCTCTGATAGTGCAACTATTAAGTAGCTAATCTAAATATGGATTATTAAACTACTCTGATAGTGCAACTATAAAGTAGCTGATCTAAATATGGATTATTAAACTACTCTGATAGTGCAACTATTAAGTAGCTAATATAAATATGGATTATTAAACTACTCTGATAGTGCAACTATAAAGTAGCTGATCTAAATATGGCTAATTAAACTAATCTGATAGTGCAAATGCTCAATGTACATACATTTCTCAGCAGTAACAATTAGAGCTAAATTAGTTATATACAGTGATAAGCAGAAAACTCTGAAATAGGAAGACGACTTTATAACAATACTTTAGTGTATTTGATGGTGTTACAAACAAATAGCTTTATTTGAAACAAATGTTATCACTAATTAAGTGAAATGGGGTTGTTTACACTGCGCAATTGCTAAATTCCGTGCTGATTGGACTATTTAAAGTCCTAGCTTGAGCTGAAAAGTCGTCTTTCTATTTCACAGTTTTCTGGTTATCACTGTATTATAAACCCCCCTGTTCGCGTGACCCCAGCAAAGGTTTTTAAATGATAATAATAAAAAATTATGTTTATTTTTGTAAAAATTGTTACAGTCTTCGCAATTTTTTTACAAAATCCGTGAAAATTTTTTTCTAATTGTTTTTCAATGTTATAATGAGGTTCACAATTGAAACATAAGATGGGCGCTAAGCGCCCTAAAATCCTAGTTTTACATACTTCTTTTCTACCAATCCCATTTCCGAAAACTGTATACTAGTGTGTAGACCATAAGCTATAAGAAAAGAATAAAAGGAACAAGTTTCCTTTAGATTCAATTATCTGAATTTATGGTTTCCAAACGAGTGGTTTTACTGTTGTTTCTATTGTTCAGATGTGTATAGTCTTTATTTTGATACAGGGAGTTCCAATACAACAGAATCTTACTTTTCCTTAAATAGATTTCTTTATTCTTCATTTTTTTCTTAATTCTTCAAGTTTAGTTTCTTTGCCCAACTTTATGAAGAGAGAAATACAAATGATTTTGCACCATTTTCACCTTTATTTTAAAAACGACGTAGGAACTATTTGATGAAAATTGGCTTCAAAATAAAATTGTGTTTTTAACTTCGTTCAGTATGAAATGTTTTTGTTTTGTTTAATTTGTTTTGAGTATTAATAATTATTTCGATGATTTATCAATGAAGAATTGTTAGGCATGTAGAAAAAAGCTGAATACTATTTTATTAAAGATTTTATAAGACTCTTCTTACAACAAACAAGTCAATCTGTCATTTTAGACAAGAGAACTAACAATTAATTCCAACAACTGCCATGCTGAATATTACGCAAGGTTTAAAGTTGAGATTATTTTGTAGAATTTTCTTCATCAAGGTCAATTTCGCATGTCAAACTAAAGTTAATTGCTGGTATGATTGAAATCTTTCATAACTTTAATCATACCTCCTCTTCCTGGAGAACTTTTGAGAAGAACATAAAGGTTTTGAAATTATATTATGCATCCAAATATTATCTGTGCTGTGCTGTGCTGTGCTGTGCTGTGCTGTGCTGTGCTGTGCTGTGCTGTACAGTACTGTACTGTACTGTACTGTACTGTACTGTTTTGTACTGTACTGTACTGTACTATAAACAAAATTAAAGAACTGTGATAAACAGCAATAATTATAAATAATTAAATCTTCCTGTATCTATTACTATTTGTTTAGATTAAGGCTTATGGTGTCTGTGTTGAACAGTGTGGAAAAAGATGCTAAGCCAGCAAAAAAACTTTAACTATACACTATGTTGTACAATTTGCAAATAAAAAAGGTCAATAAACATCCGATTTTTATACTATATCCTTAATGAAATTATTGCAATGGAAGTTTTAAATAGTCACTTTTTTAGAGATGAAATATTTCGAAAAATACAGGATGTCTCTAAAAAAACGCTCATTCAGACATTGTAGCACTTTTGAAATCATGAATTCGGGTCTGTTTACACTGCACAATTGTTGTGTCCAATGTTCATTGGAATTTTTAAAGTTAAAACTTGGTTCTAGCAGTCGTCTTCCTTTTTTAGAGTTTTCTAGTTATTATATATTACTGTACATAGATACAATGGTACAGAGAGACAGATATACATAGATAAATACAAGGTTATAATGCAAGGAAAGGTAATTGCAGTTGCTTATACTCTGCGTACATATTGGGGCAGAATTTGCAAACAAGAAAAGATGGATTCCACCCCCCCCTCTCCCCCGAGACAGTACACTGGAGTACAAAAGATGCGTGCACCTCTGAAATAACTTTCCTTGCATTATAACCTTGGATAAATATAAATATAAACTAAAATTATACTTTAATCTACTAAAAATAAACATATAAAATTGCTTGTAACCCTGAAAGTGTTTTTTTCTTTAAAATATTATTAATTTTATAGATAAATGATCCACCAAAATATGTTTGTAGGTTTATCTTGATAAATTATCATGTTTATTGAAAATTATTCTTGTGAAAGAACTGAACACATGGGCAATGTCTGGACAGATACAAGTAATAAGATTGTTTAAAATCTCTTTTAAAAGAAAAATTTAATTTTATCCTGAGCAAGTAAAAACAATTTATTCTTGTAGGAATAGGAAAATTCAAACTTTTCTGAAAACTGCAAATATTTGTGTTGTTATAAAGAACACATAAAATTGCACTCATTTTATAGAAAGATAAGCACTTTATTCTAAAATTATCACTATTATTATCGATTTTGTCGGACACAAAAACTGGGTTGAAACTTGTGACGTCAGAATACAGCTGTACGAATTCTACGTTTCCATCTACTGTACTAAAATCTATTTGCATGTGTCTGTTATCAAATTAGACAACCTATCAGTTCTGTTTTGATTAAGATTAAGATTGTTGGTGGATTTGAGATGAAATCATGGTTTTGAATAAGGATTAAAGTAATCCATTAATATAATAAGATGTAGTAGAATATACAAGCTAACCACATATACCACTTCACCCTTCTAGTATAATATATTCAAAGATGAACTTGATTTTGATAAAGGCTCCAAATTAAAGTAAATTACATGTAAACTTAAAATCTTAATTGCCTTCAATAATAACTCTTCTTTTTGTAAACCTATTGAGAAGAACAATGTTTTGAATTTTTAATATGAAACCAGACAAATTTGGTTTTCTCATACTTAAAATCTAAACAAGAGGAGCTACAAAGTCACAAGGTCATAATCAGGGAGTAAGGAATAGAAGGGAGATTTAACTGACGCAGTTCGCCCTACCATATGATTATACATGCTTTGCAGACGGTACTCCACTTGTATAAGAAATACTCAGAATAGGTTATTGTATACGCGGTAATTGTATATCAGACAAATATTTCTTATTTAAATGGAGTACCCGTCTGCAAAGCATGTATAATCATATGATAGGACGAACCGCGTCATCTATTCCTTACTCCCTGATCTGATCATAATGTAATGTTTAATGAATTTTGACTCAGGTTAACAGTGGGGAACATTTACAAGAACTTCAAGTTGTCCTGTCAAGTGAACCTGTATTTAAAGGACTTAAAGTTGTCCTGTCAAGTGAACCTGTATTTAAAGGAACTTCAAGTTGTCCTGTCAAGTGAACCTGTATTTAAAGGAACTTCAAGTTGTCCTTTCAAGTGAACCTGTATTTAAAGAACTTAAAGTTGTCCTGTCAAGTGAACCTGTATTTAAAGAACTTCAAGTTGTCTTGTCAAGTGAACCTGTATTTAAAGGAACTTCAAGTTGTCCTGTCAAGTGAACCTGTATTTAAAGGAACTTCAAGGTGTCCTGTCAAGTGAACCTGTATTTAAAGGAACTTCAAGTTGTCGTGTCCAGTGAACCTGTATTTAAAGAACTTCAAGTTGTCCTGTCAATTGAACCTGTATTTAAAGGAACTTCAAGTTGTCCTTTCAAGTGAACCTGTATTTAAAGAACTTCAAGTTGTCCTTTCAAGTGAACCTGTATTTAAAGGAACTTCAAGTTGTCCTGACAAGTGAACCTGTATTTAAAGAACTTCAAGTTGTCCTTTCAAGTGAACCTGTATTTAAAGAACTTCAAGGTGTCCTGTCAAGTATACCTGTACTTAAAGGAACTTCAAGTTGTCCTGTCAAGTATACCTGTATTTAAAGGAACTTCAAGTTGTCCTGTCAAGTGAACCTGTATTTACAAGAACTTCAAGTTGTCCTGTCAAGTGAACCTTTATTTACAAGAACTTCAAGTTGTCCTGTCAAGTGAACCTGTATTTAAAGAACTTCAAGTTGTCCTGTCAAGGGAACCTGTATTTAAAGGAGCCCTTTAAACCTTGGACTGATCCAGGCTGAGTGTTTTATCCTTCTATTTTTTTTGGAAAATTGATAAAGTTCAATCTTGGTTTTGCAAACAAATCTCTAAAATTTGTAAATTGTAAAGATAAAAAACAAAATGTTCAAGATATTTAACAAAATGGTAAAATAATAAACAAAATAATAAAAACGATAAACAAAATGAAAAGTAAGAAACTAACTGATAAAAATAATTAACAAAATGATAAAGATAATAAACAAAATGATAAGGAAAATAAACACAATGATAAAGATTATAAACAAAATGATAAAGATGATAAACAAAATGATAAAGATGATAAACAAAATGATAAAGATAATAAACAAAATGATAAAGATTATAAACAAAATGATAAAGATAATAAACAAAATGATAAAGATAATAAACAAAATTCCCCCCCCCATAAAATCCCTTCTCTCCCCTTTCCGAAACTAATATTTGTATTATAAACCTATGGAGGGATACAGTCGGATGAACGTAGAGAATGTATTAAAAGCTATCTTTTTGATTGATAGAAATATTTTCAACCTTTCCTTCACTCTTACCTTTTAATAAATACCAATTATCTTATAGTCCTTTAATGTTACATTCTTTATGAAAAAATAGAAATTTTGTATTTAAAAAAAATATGCTGATCCTAACTTTTGCACAGAATTTTTCTGTAAAACCATCCTTTTCTTTTGTTTTAGTCTTTTCGACAGAAAAAAAAACATAAAGGAACACTCGCAATAAATCAAAATGTGCTAACCCCTATGTCTTTGCAACCTTATATCTACATGCTGTACATATTTGATATTATAATACAGGGTGTCCCAATAAACATGGGAATTCAGTGACGAATTCGATATCGTTTTTTCGAATAATTCTTTGATTTAGTCTAGTGATACCTACTGAGAAAGCTGTAATCTGTGAATTTCGTCTACTATTTTCACATTTTGTTTGTTTATGTTTTGACCATAGAGAATAGAATATATAGAGAGGAATTTACTGGAAAAAAGTGTAAAACGGCCATTTTGTTGTACTGTTTCATACTGTAGGTGTACTTCACATATTTATGCTAAATAACCTGTTGGGCCCTGGAATATCATTTTATAGAAAATCTAGAATTATTTGACCAATTATCATTTCATATAGACTCTATGCCTTTCACTTTACAAACGAAGATTTTCCGTTATAACTATAAATCAAATGATGTTTTTATTCAGCTAATTCATTATAAAGTTTATTTAACAGTTTAAAAATTTCGAAATTGAAATGAATAGTCTAGGGAACATACTGTATTAATGTACTCTACTGCATATAATTTGTAAACATTTACATGATTTGTACACCTTGAACTCCCTTTCTGGCTTAAAGGGACTGAAAAAATTCATACCGAGAGATTCTTTTAATTCCTCTCTATATATTCTATTCTCTATGGTTTTGACTGCATACGGTTATACTTAGTAAAACAAGAAAATTGCAGTATACAAACAGAGTAAACTTGTCCGTCTTCACTGTTCATCTTGCGAAGACATTATAGACACATCTTTACAGTCATTTACCCTTTTCATAAAATAAACTCTAGCAAACATAATAATATTATGGCTTTTGAAAATAGGTATTACAATGCTAATTCATAACAAAGACGATATTGAATTCGTCACTGAATTCCTATGTTTTTTTGGGACACCATGTAGGTCGATTATTTTAAGTGAAAGATTTACACTGGACATAGGTAATAGAAAATTAGAGTTTGTGGCGAGTTCAGTTTCTTTAAAATGATAAAATCTGAAGCTTGATGCCCCCAACATCAAAAATGTTTATAAAAAAATGTAACACTTTATTAATTCCGTGTAGGTATGCTTACTGCTGTAAGTGTACCTAGTGTACATCTATGAACCGTTCCTTCATATATATATTGAAAATGGCGAATTTTATAGGAAAGATGAGATTTAATGAAAATTCTTCTAAAACTATTTTCATTTATGGTTTGGATATAATGTAAACTGGTGAAGGGTTTTGATAAGAGTACATTTATTGTAAATATTGTAAAACGAACATTATAAAAATGGGGTTTCACAAATCTTTAAACATTTCTAAAAAAGAGCCATTTTAATAAATAAAATATTTACCAATCCCCTTCACTGTAAAGTACACAGATAGAAAAGGTTAAATTCATGAGATATACTGGTTTAACTTTGTGACCTCGTAGCTTCTCTAGTATTATTTTTTTCTCAAATATAAGAAAAGTAAGGTACATATTAGAATATTAGTTAACTTTGTGACCTCGTAGCTTCTCTAGTATTAATTTTATCTCAAATATAAGAAAAGTAAGGTACATATTAGAATATTAGTTAACTTTGTGACCTCGTAGCTTCTCTAGTAATAATTTTTTCTCAAATATAAGAAAAGTAAGGTACATATTAGTTTGTGACCTCGTAGCTTCTCTAGTATTAATTTATCTCAAATATAAGAAAAGTAAGGTACATATTAGAATTTGAAAAACATTTTGTTCCTCTCAATAACTTCTCAATAAGAGAAGTTATGATTGAAAACATGTAAGATTTAAATCGTACATACAATTTACTTTAGTTTGGCGTGAGCCCACTGCCCAAGGAGTACGAAATCGACCCAGACCGCCCTAACATATGATTATACATGCCCGCAGACGGTACTTAATTTGACTAAAACATACTTGTCTGATGTACACATACCGCGTACATGTATTCAGAATACCCTTTCGTATTTATTAAACAGGGAAAAAATTAGGCTAATAACGCAAACAAATACTTTTTTTTGGGATGCAAAAATATTAGCAATACAAGTGATTTTTTAATATTAAAAATTTGTTTTATTAGAACGGTATAGTAAAAACCACATTTAAATAATTAAAAGACACCATGTAAAAACTCATATTCAAATGGAGTACCCCGTCTGCAAAGCATGTATAATTATATGGAAGGGCGGGCCGGGTCGATTCCATCTCCCTTACATTCCATGCTCCTTGCGTGAGCTTCCTTCAAGTTCGGTTCAGGTTAAATTCAAGAAAAATCTCCTAGGAACCCTCAATATTTTAACTTACATAAAGGGTGTTACTACAGTTTCTGGACACGTCACACAAAAGTAAAATGAACTTGAAATCGTATATGCTTTTATCATAACATAACTCCTCTCTTTGAAGAGCTATTTCGGAAAACAACAATTTCATGAATTAATAAAATGTATTCGAATAAATTAGCTCTTTTATACTTTTGCGTAAAATCCGAACTAGAGGAGCAAAGGGTCACAAAGTCTTAACAGTAATGTCAATTGAATTTGGCCTTTTCATCTTTGTTAGTTTGATCCAAGGTACTAATGCAAGAAAAGTTATTTCAGAGGTGTACGCATTTTTTGTACTGTAGTGTGC
Organism: Eurytemora carolleeae; assembly: GCF_000591075.1. NCBI lineage: Eukaryota > Metazoa > Arthropoda > Copepoda > Calanoida > Temoridae > Eurytemora > Eurytemora carolleeae. The sequence continues at coordinate 112,560 of NW_019396354.1, read as the reverse complement.
TGTCTTTGGGCGGAAAAGTAAACACAAGACAGATGCTACAGCCTAACCTGGAATCCATTTTTACAAAAATAATCTATTCTGGTCATAGGAAACTATTATGTGAATTTTCAAAATTATCAAAATTAAATGCTGTTATCCTCGTCGGATACTAAACGGACTAAACGAACACTGATGCATCTATTCTTGTTTACAAAGTCCGCCCAAAGAGAACTGGTTTCAATATGTACGCAGAGTATACGCGACCGCAATTAACATTCGTTACATAAGTACCTTGGTTTGATTAAAGTATAATTAAGTGCTTTTTTGTTGTATTCCGCGTTTTTGTATAAAAATATATGGAGAGCTGTTTCTTTTGATTCAGAGGATACATTTATATCAAAGGATTGAAAAAGTTTTAATTTTAAATATATTTGAGATAAGTATTTGTCTTTTCATTCAGCTCTGCTCTAATCTGCTATTTCCCCTTTATGTACACTCAAACAACAAAGACCCCCCCCCCCAGAAACTAATTTAAAAAGTATTTGCCGCCAAATATCTAAAACCCATAAACATTTGATGTTTTAGGAAAGGGATACCTTCAAACAAACAAGATCAGATGAAAGTTTTAGAAAAGGAAAAACATTTTTGTTTAGAATATTGTAATGGTAAAAAACACAGAAAGTGATACAAAATTGACTTTTTATACTCTTTTATGACTCAAAGAAGTTCGTAGTAAGATTTCGATTCTACTAGAGACCACCGGAGGGATTTTATTTTCACTGGAGGGGTTTCAAAAATGCTTTTTACAATTTAAAACTTTACGCAGGGTGATTTACATTCCACTGGAGGGATTCAGATGTCCTTCCTGGGGGGTTATAATTCCACTGGAGGGATTCAGTTATCCTTCCTAGGGGTTTATAATTCCACTGGAGGGATTCAGATATCCTTCCTGGGGGTTTATAATTCCACTGGAGGGATTCAGATGTCTTTCCTGGGGGGTTATAATTCCACTGGAGGGATTCAGTTATCCTTCCTAGGGGTTTATAATTCCACTGGCGGGATTAAGAAATCCTTCCTGGGGGTTTCTAATTCCACTGTAGGAATTCAGATATCTTTCCTAGGGGTTTATAATTCCACTAGAGAGATTCAGATATCCTTCCTGGGGGGTAATAATTCCACTGGAGGGATTCAGTTATCCTTCATAGGAGTTTAAAATTCCGCTGGAGAAATTCAGATATCCTTTCTGGGGAGTTATAATTCCACTGGAGGGATTCAGATATCTTTCATAGGGGTTAATAATTCCACTGAAGGGATTCAGATGTCCTTTTTGGGGGGTTATAATTCCACTGGAGAGATTCAGTTATCCTTCCTCGGGGTTTATAACTCCACTGGAGGGATTCAGATATCTTTCCAAGGGGTTTATAATTCCAATGGAGGGATTCAGATATCCTTCCCGGGGGTTTATAATTCCACTGGAGGGATTCAGTTATCCTGCCTAGGAAATTATAATTCCACTCGAGGGATTCAGATGTCCTTCCTAGGGGGTTTATAATTCCACTGCATGGATTCAGTTATCCTTCCTAGGAGTTTATAATTCCAATGGAGGGATTCAGATCTCCTTTCTGTGGAATTATAAACCCATAGGAAGGATATATGAATCCCTCCAGTGGAAATAAAAACCCCCTGGAAAGGTATCTGAATCCCTCCAGTGGAATTAAAAACCCCTAGGAAGGATATCTCAATCCCTCCAGTGTAATGGAAATCATCCTGCGTAAAGTTGTAAAAAGCATTTTTTCCAACCCCTCCAGTGAAAATGAATTCTCTCCGGTGGTCTCCAGTGGAGTCAAAATCTGACTACGAACTTCCGTGACTCTACACAATTTAGATTTTTAAATGGACAATTTTAGCTAAATGATGATGAAAGATATGGTCTTTTTATAATGAATATCTTTAGTTCCTTCGGAAAACCAATCTCTGAGTTTCTAAGACGAAAATTATTTTATATACACAGGTTTGTTCATTATATTCTTAAAAAATTAAAAGGAATTTCAAGATTAAAAAATACTAAACTTACTAAGTATACACAATGCATTTAATGGACTATGGAGCTTATATTAATTAACCTTCTCGACAAAAAAATTTTGTTTTCGACCAATTAGGAACTTGTAAAGGAACTGTAGGCGTAATTTCAAGAGACCTCAAGCTTAAAGAATGTTATAGACACAGTGGACTAGGATCAATTTGAATTCGAACCGGACCGCCCCCTTGTACCGGCCTTAGTGATGCACAGCAAGTACTGGCACGAACTTATCCTAAGCCAATATCTTTAGCTGTGGGTGAAATTTTTTTCTTCAAGATTTTCTACTCTTGATAATTTTAAGTAGGCTACCATGTTAATTAGTAAGCCATTAAATAGTTTATAAAATCTTATAATTAATTAATTAAAATTAAAGTTTGTTAAAGATTTAATTCACAATAAACCCCCTCGTTGTAATAAAATGTTCTTAATTTCAAAATTTTAATAAGAATTCCACCACGCTATATAGTAATTATTCAACATATCAACAAGATGTCTGAATACATTTTATACTAAGAAGTTGTCGTATAAAGATTTTTATTTCATTTTATTATCATACAATTTAAAAAATTTATAAAAAAGCTGTTTTTTTTTGTTACGAGATAACTTTCATTAAATCGCTCTGATTTAAAATTGATTCATTCAGGTCTGTTTTAAAAACTAGCTTTTCACAAAGTAATGTCATTAGGTCTCAGATAAAAATAAAATCAATGTAAATTGAGTCTTTGCCACAAACTCTGATTTTCTAATTACTATATCTTTGGAACCAAATGTTGCAGACCTTAGATATTTCAAACTATGAATTCTGTTAGATCAAATGATCTAAGTTTGAAATATCAAAGGTTTACAACATCGGGTTCTAAAAATATTAGGGTTTAAATATTTGATTTTGTGGCAAAGACTCAGTTCCTTTAAAATTTAACCCCATGATTCAATGTTTCTTTTTTTCTGAGAGTAATAAGCAGCAATAAGAACAAGAGATAGAAAGAACAAGAGTTAGATAAAAAACGGATTTTTTGTTTGGAAAACTCATTTACAATAATGATTTAAAGTAATTTTCAGAAAGTAAACTCTATTTCCCTCTTTTATTTTTGTATTTTATATTGTTTCACATTATTTTTACTTTACTGCATACGACGACGTTGGTTTGTCTAACGGAAATTACGGAAATTGTAATGTAAATAATCTATAAAAAGATCTAAGCTTTCATGTGGAAGTTTATTGTATATTATTTGTTTAGATTAAGACAGAAACCTTGGATATGCCTTAAAGAGGTTGTCGTAATTATATAAGACCCCCTTAAAGGGACTGTATACGTAAATATATTTGAACCCCCATTAAAGGGACTGTCTACATAACTGTATGAGACCCACTTTAAAGGGACTGTCTCACCCCGCGGACTAACCATGCAGAGTTAGAGGCATTTGGTTTCTTTTAATTGAAATCATACTCGTTTTGGTTTATAATTTGGTCTATAGTTTATAGTTTAACAATCTTTAAACTTACGGATTTGTCTGTTAAATACTTTTTATTCAAAACGTATATGCTGGCAAAAAAATATTATAGAAAGAAAGCAGACAAATTATGTTTGATACGAGAAATTGGGATCGAACCGACAGAACCATTAAATCCACGTGGTCTACGTAACTGTATGTGACCTCCTTAAAGGGACTGTCTACGTAACTGTATGTGACCTCCTTAAAGGGACTGTCTACGTAACTGTATGTGACCTCCTTAAAGGGTCTGTCTACGTAATTATATGTGACCCCCTTAAAAGGACCGTTTACGTAAGTATTTGTGACCCACCTTAAAGTGACGTAATTATATTTGACCCACCCCCCCTAAAGGGACTGTCTGCATAAATGTATGTGGCATACAGTACATACATCAAATATGCAGTACGCTTTCGGAGTACAAGTGTATGGGGAGGTTTTGTATCTTGAATTTTAATTCAGTTTTCTCAGAACCGTTTATTAACGGTGAAATATTGCTAGCTGTAAAAGACTGTAATTGTACGTTTTCCTGTAAAAATGTAATCCTGCACACAATAAAAGAGCAGTGGATTGCAATAGTCAAATGTAAAACATATTCTCCTAGTCGGATATGCAGTCGGCATTTTGAAAAAAAAATGCTACAGAAGTCTCTCTGGCAAAAAGTTATGGAACAATGCTAAATTCTGATAATTTCCTCCATTGTTACATTAGCAAACTCCGCAAATCACTTTCCAGAAAAATCAAGTTTCTGTGGTAAAAAGTTATGGAACAATGCTAAATTCTGATAATTTCCTTCATTGTTTCATTACCAAACTCCGCAAATCACTTTCCAGAGAAATCACGATTACAATAATCTACTTTCAAATAGAAAATTATCTCGTGCCTTTGTAATCAAACAGAGCTTTAAGTGTACCATTGTGAACCATATATATCTCTCTATTTAACGGAAAAGTTGAAATTATGTCTACACTCTACAGTTTTATCTATTTTTTTTTTGATTGAAATCCTATTATTGCTTAAATGAAAATAATTTTTTTCAGAAGTCACCCCCGAGTACTGCAATATACAGATTGACCTTTAAAAGTGGAGTACATGGCTTGAACAATTAGTAAAGGATTAGCGTACATCATCTGTAAAAACTGACGGGTCAGACAATTGGGTTGAAAGTCCTACTCCTATAGCAAAGGAACTAAGTGCTTACAAATACTCTAATTTTATAATCCCTATATCTTTGCAACCAGAAAGTGTAAAACGTAGATATTCCGAACAATTAGACTATCTGATTTAACAGAATTCATAGAATTCATAGAAAATCAGAGCTTTCTGCAGCAAAAACTCAGTTCCTTTAAAATTGTTCCCCAGAAATATTAAAAGTCCATCAGAAAGTTTAAGGTGAAAGAATTTCTTGTAACAAGTTTCTACAAGAAAACTTTAAAAAATGTCATTAAGATATGTCATTAAATTCTTCCCGACATTCTTAATTAAAAAAAATATTTTCACAAATGTTGATATGTTTTTATTTTAACTTTTTCTTAATATAATTATATAGCTAGAGTAATGCTTTTTATTAATTAATCGTAATTTGGTAAAACCTGAGTGTAAGTGATTTGGACCTGACTTTAAAGGGACTGAAAAGGTAAAATAAAAGGGGGTATAGGCTGAAACCTAAGATTCTCAAGAGAAGATTGAGACCTATAAGAGTTCTTTCTGATGTTCCTGTCTCGAGAAATTGATAGAAAACTGTGTCAAAATTATACCAAAACGAATAAATATGTAAGAGTTTGTATAAGTTTCGTAGTATTCAGATCCGGAGCAGCCTGAGATTCTCAGGTTTGCTCCTATTATTATTTTAATTTAATAACTTTTCAGTTTTAATATATATAATAGATAACATTATTTAGACGTCCGGATCATGGGACCAGAACTCCAACCAATGTCAGTGCAGTAATATTGTCAGATGTCTCCGTCTGTATCACGTAACCAATATACTGCATTGCTATTGGAGAGAGTTCTGGTCACATTATACGGACGTATATCTTACATATATACGTTTTGGTATAATACATAAGTTTGATGTCAATTTCTTGAGACAGGAACATCAGAAAAAACTCAATCAACTCCTGAGATTCTCAGGTTTCAGCCTGTATTCCCTTTCATTTTTCCTTTACAGTCCCTTTAAATTTGGCTCATGCACGGCATATCTCAAGACTCCAGAGGAGTTAAACACTATTAACCCTATCCCTGCTGGGGTACTTGAAAACCAGGATATGCTGGGGGGGGGTGGGTCAATTTGACCCCCCCCTCTAAATCCCATGTGTTATGTCCAAATATGACAAATGATACATCATTAGAAAGCTCTTGTGCTCTACTTTTAGAATCTGCAAAAATAATTGCAAATTTGCAAAAATTGAATTTTTTATCGCAAAATCCAGTTATGTAGTAAAAATGTTTGCAAAAAAAAATTTGTCCAAAAAATGAAAAATTATACATTTTTGAAAAGCCCTTGACCATGCCATTTTAAATATGCAAATAATTTTGCAAAATTTTAAAAATCCTGATTTTTAATCAAGAAAAACTAAAAATGTGCAAATTTCCTTTGACAGGTTGTTTGCAAAAAATTTGCAATTTTTTTTCGCAAAACTTGTGCAATCCGTTTCTTGTCATAGGCTTTCTAAAAAGCTAAATTTTATCAAAATCTGACAAGTGAAAGTGGGTCAAAACAAAGATTTAGTTTGTTACAGGCAAAAGCAGTCATTCAGGCAGTGTGCCTGAGGACTCAGGCAGTTAGTATTAAAGCCCGGTTTTAGGCCTAAAAGAAGGGCTTTGGGTATGTAAGAAAAGTCAGAAAATTTCAACAGCCTCATCAGACTAATACTTTTTGAGTTATGTAAAAAAAAACTACAGGGGGGGGTCAAATTGAACCCCCCCCCCCCGGCAGGAATAGGGTTAAAGCAATAAAAGTTGTTTAAGGTCATATCTGATTCTTTATTCAAAAAAAATGTATTTTTAATGGTGTATTATTAGTTTTGTATATCAAAATATATACGTAGTGGGGTAGATATTTTGTTTTCATACTGTAAGATTGTTTTGACTCTTACTCCTACAGAATCGGGGGAAAAGTGATGTGAGACAATTATTATTTTTATTCTATCCTAATAAATAAACATATTTCTGATGAGAATATGTAATGCTTACAAGATTACTGTGTTTAGACGTCTACACTATATATGACAAGTCTAGACATAAATCTTAATAAACATTTACTAAGTTTTTATAATCCAGTACAAACTACGTACAACTACTTTAGAGAAAAAGTATTTGAATTATAATTGTATTAACGTGGCATAATACAATGTTTCCTTGCAAAAAGAGCAACGTGGTAAATTTGCGTTATCTAGCTTTAAACAGTTCAAATTTTCATAAACTTCTGAGATTTTACAAACTTTTCTTAAGAGTGTTTAAAAAGATACCAATTCAGAATTTACAGAGGGGTTTAATCATTCTCGATACGTTTACAGAGGGGTTTAATCATTCTCGATACGTTTACAGAGGGGTTGTTTTATCTAGAAAAAGTAGCTAAGAATCATTAATTTCCACAGATCCCTTGTAATATCAAACTATATTAAGAGTAAAGCCCCAGATTACCTAAAGATCCATTATATACTGTATAGTGTAATACAAGCAAATATATCATCTTCGTAGATATTCTATGCATATACAGTGCTCGGTGATATTATCAATACAACGAAGACGACTTTTCTATTTAAGTTTTGACTGTTAAAAAGCTTCTTTCGAATTACAACTATTAATTAAAAAGAAGCTTTTTAAATAGACAGCTTCTCTTGTTTCCATGTTTACGTGTATCAATGCTTAATATAAATTTAAAGGGACCGTTCACTTATTTGGGTAATTTCAGGGTAAACTGAACTGTCTATTCGCTCTTGATTGGTAATAGTCTTACTTTTCAAAGACAACTGTGGCCGGAGAAAAAGCCGATTTTTCGTTCAGAATTTGAGCGGAAAGGGACGGTCCCTCTCTATAGACACTATTTAATGTTTTTTTTTCAGAAATAGCAGCCCAATAACATTTAAATTTATTATATTTTAATGTTATTATGTGTTCGTTATTATGTACTAAAATATGAAAACTTTTGATATTTGAGTTAGCAAGAAATTTACGTTTTTCATATTAAAACATGTAAAATATGTATACAAAGACGACGTCTCTACTACAATCAATTAATCATTTCTCGTATTTTGGTTCGTAGATTTTGTAGATTTTGTTCGCGTATGTGCACAACTTTTCGTTTGTCATGCCGCGTTCAATTCAGCTTTTTACACAGGCAATACACAATTTTGAATTCGATAGAATAGTGTTATTTTAGAAAAAGAAAGTTAAAAAACAACAAAAATAAAAAAATAATGACATTTACAATTAACGATTAGATACTAAAGTTTAATTTTATATTTGAAATTTATTTTTATTCATAACATACTAAAAAAAAACATCAATTAGTGTCTATAGAGAGGGACCGTCCCTTTGCGCTCGAATTCTGAACGAAAAATCGGCTTTTTCTCCGGCCACAGTTGTCTTTGAAAAGTAAGACTATTACCAATCAAGAGCGAATAGGCTGTTTAGTTTACCCTGAAATTACCCAAATAAGGAACGGTCCCTTTAATATTTAAATCAAAAGTCGTCTTCATTGTATTGCTATATGCAAGACGACTGTATAATATGTGTGATATATCTTTTTGTATTTTTCCGGCTCGACGACTTTGGCTTCTAAACGGGTAAAAATTGATAGCTGTGTCCAAGAAATATATAGACCAGGAACGGCCATATCTTATGCGTCAAATCTATGTACTGCAGTGGGAGGAGATCAAAACAAAAAATTCAGGGGCAACGCATCATTTTTGAGGGAAAAGGGCCAACGGATGAAATAAGAATATATTGCTATTGTATTTTCCACATTGACCAGAAAGCCAAAAATCATAAGTTATCGCTCTATTTGATATATTAACTTGTTTTTTGTTGGACTGTAATATCAAATCAGAGCTTTAGTCCTTTCCTTCAACTTCTGTGGGAGCACTGAGCCCAAAATTTAAAAGAGTATCGTTGAACGAAACGCCCGAGTTTCCTTTTTGGGGTCTTACTATTTGTGTAGATTTTGATTTAAGAGATTGGAAAAAATGGAGACTATAAAGAAAATGAAAAAATAACATTATTTTACAAAAATATTGATATTCACAAAACCCCATTCGTGAAACCCGGGTTTTAAAACTGGTTTTCATAACGATACCCTGTCTTAAGTTTTGGGCTCTGGGTTTTTTTACATTACTGCCACAGTGTACAGTACACAATATGCGTATATCTGAGATGACCGTTCCTGTAAATAGTTCCATCATGACTGTTCCCTGTAACAATGATTAAAGAAATTTATAATTATAGCGCTGTAAAGAAAATGGAGAACATGCTTTCTAACAAAAACTGAGCTAGACTTAACAGTGTTGGTTTATTGCTTGCCTTTACAGAACAACTTATTTCTTTACTTTAGACTAAACTCTTGAGGTTCTCAAGCACACTGCCGAAATACATACTTTTTAATGCACATTTAAATGTCTATTGAGACTGATTGTAAACTGAAATAATTTCAAGTATATTCAGCATAGATTAATTTAAATAACAGATAGGACCCTAGATTTAATGGTTTTTTGTTCACAATAACCCTGTGACAGAAGCCCAAAGGAATTCTGCGCAGCGTCAAATTACAAGACAGAGAGATAGCATGCGTTAAATGTGCGAACTCCTTTGGAATTCTGCCTCAGGATTATTGTGAACGAAAAACCCCTAAATCTTGAAAAAATCTATAGTGTCCTATCTGTTATTTTATTTAATGATATTCAGGTTTTAAATTACCAAGTAGTGGTTTAAAAGCTGTGTTGGAATGAAAAGGGGGGGGGGTGTAGGCGTGTGAAATTGCTTACAATGGTGTCAAGTTACAAAAGGAAAATATATAAGGATAAAAAATGGCATTTGAATTATTTGAGAAGGAAGAGAAATAGAATCAATTCCAAGAAACTTAAAAGAGAATTATTTAACTCGGATTTGAAAGAGACATTTTGAGAAAATAATTAAAAAACAAATATGTATAGAAGATGTATAGAAGTCTTTGATCTAGGAGGCAAGCTCTGTTCTTCTATCTATTCCCCCCTCCCTCATCTCATCTAGATCTGCCCTTAGAGCAGTAAAATTCTGTAGAATAAACACTCTCTTCTAGTTAGGTTTGTCCTTATAGAGCAGTAAACTAACTTAAAATACACATACTTCAGCTAGATCTGTTCATTGAGTAGTAAACACCCCCCTCCCCTTTATCCATGTTCTGTCCATAGAGCAGTAAACTTATTTAGAACTAACTTGAGAACCCAGCGTTGACCAGGTTACTCAAAGTTACTCCCTCCGTTTACCCGCACTTTGTCGTAAAAATTACGATGTTAGCTATTTTTCTCTAAGATCTTAATCTCAAATAAGCTTAAAATATCAAAACCAAGCTAAGAACATTTCCTTGGCTTTCCCGATTTCCCCAATCAAAAAATGAGCAAATCGGTCCAGGGGTTCCTGAGTTATCATCGGACAAGCAAAAAAACAAACAAACAATCACCAAAACAGAGATTACAGCTTTATATATAGATACACAAACTCTCGCAGCTAGACTTTTCCATAGAGCAGTAAATATCTTTTTAAGCATACAAAATCCTATTTAGATTTTTCCATAGAGTAGTAAATTTACATGAATCTACACTATGCAATGCATATCCTCTATTCAATATTTGGGTTTCCTCTAGCTACTATCCTACTCTATGGATGATATCCAACTATTCAATATTTGGGTTTCCTCTAGCCACTATCCTACTCTACGAATGAAATCTCTCTATTTAATATTTGGGTTTCCTCTACCTACTATCCTACTCTATGGATGATATCCCTCTATTCAATATTTGGGTTTCCTCTAGCTACTATCCTACTCTATGGATGATATCCCTCTATTCAATATTTGGGTTTCCTCTAACTACCATCCTACTCTATGGATGATATCCCTCTATTCAATATTTCGGTTTCCTCTAGGTCCAATCCTACTCTATGGATTTTATTCCTCTTTTCAATATTTGGGTTTCCTCTAGCTCCAATCCTACTCTATGGATGATATCCAGCTATTCAATATATGGGTTTCCTCTATCTACTATCCTACTCTATGGATGATATCCCTCTATTCAATATTTGGTTATGAGTGGCATGACGAACCAAGATGCCAAATCTGAGGATGCATATGATTATGGATGTACATTGTCCATTGTCCATGAAGAATGCATAAAAATTAACAATATTACAATAAAAAAGAGAAACTTATGTAACCTTAATAAATATCTTACGTCCAAAAAAGTCGGCTGTAATATTATAAGTTCTAAAACTTGAAATAGTTAAATATTATTTGTAGATAACCAATTAGAAGCATAAATAGATAGATAGATAGATAGATTGATAGATAGATAGATAGATAGATAGATTTATATATTTATATTTATAAAGTTGTAATCTCTGTTTGGGTGTCTGGGTGTTTTTTTGTCCGATTATAACTTAGGAAATTAGGAACTAAAATTTTGAATGTTCTTAGCTTGGTTTTGAGATTCTAAGTTGAGTGGGTTGACTTTTGTCTCGAAAATTTAGTTTCCCGGTAATATCGACCGAGTGGGTGGAATTACTATGAGTAGCCTGGGCAACGCTGGGTTCCCAAGCTAGTATATATATATATTTATATATATTTATAGATATATGTTTAGTGCTCCCCTGGAGTTAATGCTCTCAGCTAATTTAAATATATATCTACTGTATACACATTACACATATATTTGAGTATACCTACATGCAAAAGTTTTGCGAAAAAAAAACTTTCGCGAAAAATACAGATTTTTTTGCGAAAATTAATCTTAAAAAACTTGATTTTGAGAATACAAGACTCATTTATCAAAGCTTTGCTGTGATTCGTCCATTAAAAGATTCTTTCTGGCTAATAATCACGGGTAAACGTATGTATTGTGGACGGACGAACAGAAACAAGATAGCTAGTGAAATCAAATCAAATTAAAGATAGAGAAATTATTCATATATATAAAACTTCAACTATTGAGCTATCAGAGTAGAGAATTCCACAAGTTCTTTTGAGCAATTATTTGTTGCAGCTATAAAACTCATGGTTTTCACTAAATTTTTGCATTTTTTCCCGAAACGTTTCGTTCTCTGGAAACCCTACTTTGATCTGATGTCCAACTTAAAAAAACAGTAAGTGGTGACTGGTGGAAAGTGTTTTAAAAGTGGACGCTCACTGATTACTTATTAAACCTGTGCGGCGAAACTTTATTGTTCGATCTTGTCTGAGATAGGATAAACATTGCAAAATGTACTAGCTCCCAGGGTAAAAGTTTGCATCAAATTTTACAAAATAGTCTCTTTCGGTATTTTTGCCTGATCATAACTATTGAGCCCCTTGGCGGATTTACCTCAAAGGAATTGAGTCTTTGTCACAAACTATGATTTTCCAATCTCTATATCTTTGTAATCCAATGCAGTAGATCTTAGATATTTCAAACTATGCATTCTGTTAGATGACAAAATCTAAGTTTGAAATATCAAAGGTTAACACCATCAGGTGGAAAACATATAGGTATTAGAAAATGCTACTTAGAAATCGAGTGATTTCACCCTAATAGAGAAAGTTTAGATTCCAGGCAAATTAAACAAAATATAAATCTTGAATTCCAAACATTGCAAGAAGAAAACTAGAATCATGCCCAAAGCAGATCACTAGGTTTGGTTGGACAATCAATGATCATTATCAGTTCATTTCATAAAATGTTTCAACTTCTATTGAAGATATGCGAAGTACTCTGATTGTTTAAGTTCTTATTATACCTAAATATACCGATCTATCAGCTCCTGGTTTATATAATTGATATAAGTTGGATGATAATTTTATGTTTTCTTTCATAAAAACAATCATTATTCTCAATTAAACTTTATTGATATTTTCTTTACACCAAATTATATTTCATTGCTTCATTGTTTAAAACTGTATTTATGTAAATAAAAATATCCTCTGTTTACTGTTTAGAAGTATTTTTATCAAATCAATGTTAGAATATTGATTAATTTTTTATCATCATAATCTTAAATTCTTTATTTTCCATCAGATTTCTTAAAATTTCTTCAAATGTCGTCTTTGCAATGAAATTCAAGGAAATCCTTTGGAAACTATTTGGCTAAGAATCGAATATTTCAGGTACAGATGGCTGAATAAAATTTTCTATTTTCGAAGATAAGAGTAGATTGTTTTAATTTCTCAACCTGTCCCTGAATTTGACACTTTTAAAGTTATATGGTATTTATTTTCACACAAAATAAATAATAATAATAATGCATGATGGTTCACCTTAAAATAAAACAAGAAAGAAAATGTAATATATGAGCCAAAAGAAAATATAATGTTTAATAATTTTGTTCTGATCAGTATTTGTTAAAGCAGACTATTCATATTGAAATCTCAACTAAATATACATTCTTTGTGGATTTACAAGGAGATAATTAGTCAGCACTCAAATAATCAACAAATTTTCAGGAATGCATTCATAGAACTTACAAATACGTATTGATTCAGCTAAAGTAGCAATGTATTCATGTTGATTATAGTAGACTTTGACATCCATCATTAGCAATGGGTTTGAACCCATACTCGTTGACTGTAGTAGACTTTGACATCCACCAATAGCAAAGGGTGTGAACCCATTCTTGTTGACTGTAGTAGACTTTGACATCCATCATTAGCAAAATTACTTGTAAGTTTTTCGACTGGATTATCAAAAAGCTTTAATAAATCGAATCTGATGAGCAAACCCCCAGAATTATCCAACCTCGTGATTTAGAAGAACGAGGTTACGGTCGCGTGTAGCAATTATATAACTTAAAACTTCTCATAGAAATCAAATGAATTCTGATAATTAGTTTTATAATATTGTACTATCAGTTCAACTACCATAACTTGCCAGTCACTTGAAAGGATTAAAAGGAATTGAAATTTTGCTGCCAACTCAAATTTTCCAGTCCCTATATTTTTGCTACCTGATGGTGTAAACCTTTGATATTTCAAAGTTAGATTATTTGACAGATTTCATAGTTTGAAATATCTAAGGTCTACGACATTGGGATCAAAAATATTGGAATTAGAAAACCAAAGTTTGTTGCGGAGACTCAATTCCTTTGTTCAAAGTTTAAAGGTTTAAAGGTAGGTTTAAATTTTGAAGGTTTAAAGTTTAAGGATTTAAAGGTCTGAAGCTTAAAGTTCTAAAGTAGGTTTAAAGTTTAAAGGTTTAAAGGTTGGTTTAAAGCTTAAAGGTTTAAAGTTTAATTCTTTAAGTTTTAAAGGTTAAAAGTTTAAAGGTTTAAAGTTTAAAGGCTTAAGTTTACAGATTCAAATTTTAAAGGTTTAAAGTTTAAAAGTTTAAAGATGAAAGGTTTAAAGTTTAAAGGTTTAACATTTAAAGGTTTAAAGTGTTTAAGGATTTAAAGTTTAAAGGTTTAAATTTTATAGGTTTACAGTTTAAAGGTTTAAAATTCAAAGGTTTAAAGTGTTTAAAGTTTTAAGGTTAAAAGGTAGTCTTCAAATTTAAATGTTTAAAGTTTAAAGGTTAAAAGGTAGGTTTTAAGTTTGAATATTTAAAGTTTAAAGGTTAAAAGGTAGGTTAAAAGGTAGGTTAAAAGTTTAAATATTTAAAGTTTAAAGGATAATAGGTAGGTTGAAAGTTTAAATATTTAAAGTTTAAAGGATAATGGTAGGTTTAAAGTTCAAATATTTAAAGTTTAACGGTTAATAGGTAGGTTTAAAGTTCAAATATTTAAAGTTTATAGGTTAAAAGGTAGGTTTAAAGTTTAAATATTTAAAGTTTAAAGGTTAAAAGGTAAGTTTAAAGTTTAAAGGCCAATGTAGAAGATTCAGCAATATATATTTCTGTTATTTTATTACAGTGTGCAAGTCTGGAATACGAAATATATAATACAATATATAACTTTTTATTAGATTTAAAACTTTTACCCTAGCTGAATATATAATGTTATCTAGTAATATCAATCAAAACAATAAAACAACAATAAGTTTACAAGAAAGGTAGAGAAATAAAAAATGTGTGCATTGTAAACTTATAAATTATAAATTATTTTTCATAATTTAAGATATAAAGAAGGATCAAACAATTTTACCTTTGCGTTCAACAATTATTCCTTTTTCCAATACACCATAAACAAAAGACCCATCTTAAATTTTTATTTTTTATAATTTAGAGCTGATGAACCCCCTTTAGTATTTTTAAAAGTTCATATTTTATAGTAGCTAAGTTAGCTTCGCCAAATTTTAAGTTAAACAGAATTCAATGTTTTAAAATTATCTTTCACATTTTGAAGTTGAAAGTTTTGATCCAAGTCCAAAGTTTGACATATTTATTTTGAAAAATTCTTCCAGAAGTTAGAATTGAAAGAAATTTAAAATATTGTGCAAAACATGTGGATTTGCAATTTAATCTTTTAAAATGTTTAAACGTCAGAAACATCGAGATATTAGTAATAGAGGGGGCATCTGGAATTTTAGACTTCTTGTTGTACAGCCACTGTACACAATGACCCGATCAGAAATTCTACCTGGGGGGATCATAATTCGTAGATCCGTTTTGAAAGTTATTGTTTGAAAGTGAAAGCAAAGAAAACAAGTCCATATGGTTTTAGTATAAAAATGAGACATGACAAATAGAGAAAAAAATAAAATCCTTCTCCTTAACCCTATCTCTGCTGGGGTACTTGAGAACCAGAATATGCTGGGGGGAGGGGGGTCAATTTGACCGGTAACCGCCAAAAAAGTCCTTGGAAAAAAGTTTCCGGCAAAAAAGTCCTAAAATTTCACACTGTAAAAGTCCTGTGGAAAAAAGTCCTTTTATTAAAAAGTCTCCGGAAATAAAGTCCTACTAATTCGAGACTTTATTTTCTAGGACTTTTTTTCTGGCTCCAGTATGATTTTATACAAAAAAGTCCTCTAGCAAGTGAAAATGCATGATTCACAATTCTAGGTTTTCTTTTCCTCGGATTTATTTTCTTCAGGACTTTTTTTCCTGGTATCTTATTTTCTGAGACTTTATTGGCAGCCCCCCATACTATTTTAGGAAAAAAAGTCCCAGGAATCCAAAACACCGGACTTTATTTCCACTGACAATTTTTCCAAGGACTTGATAAAATTCGGACTTTTTTTCCAAAGTTTTTATTTCCAGCTGTTTTTTTTCCAGAAACTTTTTTTCCCGGGACTTTCCTACATAGATTCAATTTGACCCCCCCCCCTTCTAAATCCAATTTTTGATGTGTAAATATGACAAATGATACATCGTTGTTTACACAATTTTTGACACTACAATATCTCATTGTTGAAAAATATTAAAATTAACTGTCCACTCAATACCGTACAAATAGATGTACTTAGGATTAAACCCACTGTACTCTATGATCCCAACTCAGTCATAAGGACCCATTTTTCGACAAATTTCACTGTACAGTATAAACCTAGCCAGGCAAAATTAGGAGAGTTATGCCCGCCTTCTGGTCAGAAACGTTTGGACCAGAACTAGAGTTAAACTGCACGACCCCAGGGATAGTGTTATGCTAGTGAGATAAAAAAAAATTAAGATCTTTCTAATTTTTGAAAATGTAGAAAAGGTTGCAAAGTCAACCCACTCAACTTAAAACTTTTAAACCAAGCTGAAAACATTCCCGTGAATCCACCGAGGATAATTGCTTGAGGGGTTCATAGGTTATGATCGTACATAAACATACCAACAGAGGATACTACTTAATAGGTATCTGATCACTCCTTAAGCCAAGTCCATAAGCGCCTGATCCAATCAGGGTTCAGTCATGTGTTTGTTGTCGATTCTGAACTAATAGAAATAATATGGTGGTAACATCTATCTTTCTATCTAAATCATTATCCAATTAGAGTTATGAATCCTTCAATCGGGGCTAACTTTAAAAGGAAATAATTACTTCTACTGAAACTTTAGTGTGATATATATATCTATATATCTATATATTTATAGAACAAATTTGCAACCAGGTAAAATAATAATTGAAGACTAAACATATTTTGCAAGCCTATTGTAGAACTGCTATCAAGATAAAACGTTAGCAAAGAAATTGAGTTTGGCCTTAAACTCTAAAATTCAAATGTTTACATCATCTGGTTGCAAAGCCATGCGAGATTAGACAATTTGAGTTTGTGACAGAACTATTGTGGGGCCTCCAAAAAGCCTCCAAAAAGCCTCCAAAAAGCAAAAAACCCTGAATGTTTT
The DNA here is from genome assembly GCF_000591075.1 of Eurytemora carolleeae. Taxonomy (NCBI): domain Eukaryota; kingdom Metazoa; phylum Arthropoda; class Copepoda; order Calanoida; family Temoridae; genus Eurytemora; species Eurytemora carolleeae. The sequence goes on along the minus strand of NW_019396354.1, from coordinate 95,584 downwards.
AAAACTTATCTAAAAGCCTTGCAAACAATTTTAGTACTTTTACTTATGATCAAATTTAGTTCTGCTATTAAAACTATTGTCCACTAACCTTAAAAATCAAATTTAATACAAATATGTTTTGACTAAGTCATACTAAAATCAAAAACGTATATCGTGGTACAAATGTAAAATGATCAGAGCTGACAACTTTAGAATAGCGTACCCTTACTTCTGATTGCTTAATCTGAATATCCTCTGTGGAAACTTTTAATTTTCTTTTTAATCGTCTCTTGTTGGATATTACATTTCCATACTACATGCAATGAATGCAATAAAGATGCGTTTGATTACAAAAACAGATATGATGCTACATGGACTAGTATCCGATTGAACTAGAGTCGGCTGTTCACAAGCTAATTTATTGCATTTAAACAAATATAAATTCAATTGAAAAACATATTTTATGATATTTGAAGACTAGAGTTCTTTTGAACGATAGTCTTAATAAATATTAATTCAAAACTTACGTTTGTTCAATCGATCATTAGTCCCATTGATATGACACACAAATGCGGGAAAATTAAAAACCAGTTTTTCAAAAGTTAAAGAGCGCATCTCTAATCTCTGTAAATTAATTTAAAGACTAAATTAGTCTTTAGATTAGCAAAAAGAGAGGATCAAGCATTGATCTCGATATCCACCATTCTAAAGTTTTCTGCTCAGGACATAAACAGTCACTTTAAATTATGTCTACAACCTCTTTAGTTGTGTGTATTTAGTTAATGGTTTGTAGTAAATTTATATTAGATTAGATATTATCTGAAATATAATGGTTGAGCAAAAGTAAATAGTAATTAAAATATTAATTTAACTGTAAAAGGGAAATGTAAACAAGAAATTATATAATAACTTTGTTATATTTAAACCAGTGCCGGGCCCTGGCTTAGTCAAATTTATGCGAAATTACTGTTACGTTTTTAACCCTATCCCTGCTGGGGTACTTGAAAACCAGGATACGCCATGCCCTAGACCATGCCATTTTAAATATGCAAAAATTTTGCAATTTTTTTTTTGCAAAACTTGTGCAATCCGTTTCCTTATGTCATAGGCTTTCCAAAAAGCTAAATCTTATCAAAATCTGATAAGTGAATGTGGGTCAAAACAAAGATTTAGTTTGTTACAGGCAAAAACAGTCATTCAGGCAGTGTGCCTGAGGACTCAGGCAGTTAGTATTAAAGCCCGGTTTTAGGCCTAAAGGGAGGGCTTTGGGTATGTAAGAAAAGTCAGAAAATTTCAACAGCCTCAGACCAATACTTTTTGAGTTATGTAAAAAAACTACAGGGGGGGGGGTCAAATTGACCCTCCCCCCCAGCAGGAATAGGGTTAATGTCAGGAAGCTTCTTTAATTTTGATTAAAAATGCACAAATATGAAAAATAAAATTTATCCGGCCAGTTATGTGTTAGAAAAATAAAATTTTAGTTTTTCCTTGATAGCACTTCTATAGGAGAGGAGTTATGAATGGTTGAAAACATGTAAGATTTTAATCGTTCGTGCAATTTACTATAGTTTAGCGTGACGTTATTTAACGTACGCAATGTTTGCATCAAAATGTCAAATCAGTCATTAGTGATCCGAAATTTGCACATTCCTAAGCAAAAACAACAAGCAATGTCAAATTTTGGCAAAAACTCCTTTTGAAATAAGTCTCAGTTCATACGGCACACGGCTTTAAATACAAAAATCCAAGGTGTCGTGACACTTTAAAGTCTACCCGGTCGGCATATTAGTAGAGCTGTTTGGATCTCTGTGCAATGAAAATAAGAGTTAAGATTTTACAAAAAAATGCAAACATATTGAGCTCAATCCTAGAATTACTTTTATTTTCTAATTTTGTAAAAAAATGCGAAATCTGAAACCAAATTAATTACAAATATCTTGACTATTATAAAAAGTTGCATCAAAGACTGGGTCGAATATAAGTGTCACTGCGCCTTGACCTTTTATTTTACCTTGCTAACTCTCTTCTACTTTTTTTGCAGCTCTGGACGCGTTCATTGTAAAACTGTAAAACTAGTTTTTAACTTTAGTTTCAAAGAAGTAATTGGCAAAGTTCTCATCAATGTTCAAGTGAAAGATGGCAAACTTTAGATCACAGTACAATAAAGTGTTAATATATTATGGGTTAGATTTAGCTGGGCCGAGCACCGCTTTTATGAAAAAGATAATCACAAGGAAACTACAGAGTTAATTGACATTTAATCAGATGACTTGACATATCTCTAGAAATATTAAATGCTCAAAAAAGGCAGACCACATTTTTGAAATGGCAGGACTATGGCAATCATATTTATTAAATCAATCATATTTGCAAAATTAGATTGTTGTCTATTTCTTTATGGGTTTCCCTGTATTATTTATCGTAAATTAATTCCAGTTATTTCTGATTAGGACTGTACTAAAATAAAAAATCGAATAAGAGTTTTGCGTTGATCCCAACTATAATTGAAACGTTCGGACTAGTATTATTAGAATCCTTTGTTTCATAATTCATATCTGCTGCAGTCACATTACTCCAATCCATTTAACAAAAGAATTCTGCAAAAATATCAGAATGTCAAATGCTAAATGATATAAACTGATAACAAAGTGTACGCTGAACATGTAGGAGAACCGTAGACTAATTAGCAAAGTCTTTGAGGAAAACTATTCACTAATTTAAAGGGGCTGTAAAGGAAAAATGAAAGGGGGTATAGGCTGAAAGCTAATCAATTTAGCTCTTGATCGCGACCCATGAAAGTTTTATCTGCTGTTCCTGTCTCGAGAAATTAATATAAAACTGTGTTAAAATTATATAACACAGTTTACCCGCGCGTGGTGGTAAATTACAATTTTAGCTATATTTACCTATATATATGAGAACTTACTCCGTTACAATCTCAAAACTAACTGAAACACATTCCCGTGGTTCTCCCAAGTTACCCAATCCAAATTTGAGGCAAATCGGTCAAAGGGTTTGTGAGTTATGATTAGACATACAAAAAGAAAAACAGAGATTACAACTTTATATATAAATATTAAAGATAAGGTTTATATTAAACAAGTTTCCTGGAAAAGAAGAAAGATATAAAGATAAAGGCTAAACAAAAAGTTCGAATGTCCCCCCTGGGGGCTCACGAGAAATATTATTTCACATTTACTTGATGAGAGAACAAGCAAAGTAACTTTCCAACCAAAACTGAAAAAAATTATTTTGAAACATTTTTTTTTAAATTCATGAAAAGAGAAGATATGATAAAAATATACAAAGATTTTTAACTTACAAAAATGAATTATACACTAAATTATTGGGTATTCAGTAGATATTGGATATAATGTAGTAATGTCTTGAAGACCCACATTTGAATAATGTTGATCATCAGAAAAAATAAGTTAAGACAAATTGCTACTATAAAGATATACAAAAATATATAAAAAGTATACTCACATACATTTATAAAAAGACTCATTCTTTTAAAGTAGACTTTGAAGTGTAGCAACGCCTTGGGCTTTGATTTTACCGCTCCTCACGTATGCATTTCTGTAGCCCTGTACATGTACATTTCAGCACTATATAGAACTTTTTGTGGTTATTATAGTACAGTAATTAATTAATTGAATTAATTGGCTAAATTTTCATAGATTTTTGCTTTAGAGCGTGAAACCTTTAAATCACAATGTTACATTGATTAATCTATTTATATTTATTAAATTTATTTATTTTAATTGTTATAGATTTTCTTCAGGTCAGAAATAGAATGTGTTTATAGATTCACCGTAAAACAGTATTTACTGCATGGCATACATTTTACATGTACAATGTACAATGTACAATGTACAATGTACAATGTAAATAAATATTTGTACGTCCGTACGAGCTGTTGCTATATCTTAATATTAGGAAAATGTTTGGTTAGCAGAATGTTTAAATATCTTGTTTCCTGCTGTTTTACTGAGATAGGGTTGGGATGGTTTAAGCAATACCATTAGAAAATTAGAATCTCAGAGAATGAAGGGAGCAAAGGGATTAAAAGGACAAATAAACGGGGGGGGGGGGGTCGTGTAAGGGATCAACGAATGGGAGTAATGAAACCAATAAACCTTGATTAGTTGAAGAATGAAACAGTTATGACCTGAGTAGATTGAGATCCATTTACTTAATATTGGAATTTTCAGCACACACTTTCAGCAATCAAATAAAGCATAGCATTCAGAATAAATTTTCAAAATGAAAAAATTTAACATGCTATACTTTTTAATAATTATTGTGCACAAACAGTTTTTCGTTTAACAAAATTAAAATTGGGAAAAAGTGCCTTTGTGAAGTGCACGGCTTTGGCAAGTTTGATCAAACAAATTTAGAGTTCCATGAGCCATCAGTTCTTATTTTTTGGACTGTTTTATGTTTGTAAAAACCATTCGCCAGGCATAGACGCACGGAAAAAACGACACACGTTCTCCAATTTTTGTTTAACATATATCTACTATACAGGGCATTGATTATATAGAGAATCTATGTAATTTTCCAATTTAAAGAGTTCATAACGATTAAAAGTGTTAAAGAAATCGTTAATATGGTTTCAGTTTTTTTAAACCAAACAAATTCTTGTTTTCAAAATCAATAAGATAACCGAATAATAATTTATAACTTTATTTCTGTTTTCTTGGGGATATTTAGACCCCTCGGAAGTGAACGTATAAAATGCCTTTTTTTGCTGAAAAATAGGTGAATTTTTTATTAACATTAGAAGCTGTTCTGATTATTGCTTTATAGTTATATATATATATATATATATATATATATATATAAATTGGTCTGTACGGAGTGCACAGCTACAACAGAAACTGGACTCCCATTGTTTACAAACTTAGACTTAACTTTGTATTTAACTTAATATAAAATTTTTAAAATATATATTAACGTAAATCAAGATTTCAGAAGTAAATTTTAGCCATTTTACTGCACAATAAATAATTTCATTTAAGATTCAGTGATGGTGATGGACCAAACCTCTGTAGTGTATAAAAGTAGATGTTAGTTCCACATTTATATATTTATCTATATATAAATTTGGCTTGTCTGTCTGTCTGTCTGTCTGTCTGTTTGTATCCAATAAACGTCAAAACGGCTGAACCGATCGGGCCCAAATTTTTTGTGGGACATCTAGGGACCCCAGGGAAGGTTTATGAATGATTGAAATTTTAAATATTTGTCTCCATCAAAATTCGATCTTCATTAAATTTTTTTAAAATTTTGAAAATCCACGAAATTTTTTGTGAAAATTCCCGAATTATTTTTGTTTTGTTTTACAATGTACACACAGAGAACATGTTCACAATTAATTTAGAAGATGGGTGCGAAGCACAATAATGCCTAAATGCATAATCTGTAAAACATGGAATGCAGAAAATGAAGATTGGCCAAACCCCCCTAAAAAGCATATATTTTACGGATCCAAGAGGAGGATGAGCCCCCTTAGTACCCCTGATACATAGATGTGTTTAAAAAATTTACAAATATATTTCGGAATGGAGTGAGATTTCAAAGAACAAAACTTAGCAGTTTTAAAGATTAATTATTATTGAACTAGAAGTGCCAGGCAAAATCAATTAGTTGATTAAGCGACTATATATAGTATTTAAATATAAAATACATACAAACATAGCAAAGTTTTGATTTTTAATTTTTAATTTCTTTTCCGGGTTCTAACTAAAGACGACATTTACACGAGTCTTTATTCTATTTTTTCTAGTCTTTACTTTCCAAATGAAATCTTTGCATGGAATTATTTCCAAACCAAATAAAACCTTATGGCCCAACCTGTCGTCATTACCTTAGTCTGTTCCACTTTAGTATTTATTCACTTTGACCTGCAATAGTGTAAACATTTTGATTTTGAAACGTAGACTATCAGAACTAACCGAACCCATAGTTTACGACATCAGGTTGCAAAAATATTAGGATTAGAAAATCAAAATTTGTGCTTCGTTCCTTTTCTTCAAATTTTCTTTATAGAATGAGAAATTTTAATATTATGTTCTTCTTCGATTCCTTCATTTTTAATCCATTCTCAGGAATCTACAGAGCGTCCCATATCATATTAGATTATCTCCAATCTTTAACACCAAAATAAACCCTTAATACTCGAAAAACTTATACTTTTCCGCAAGAAAATTCTTATATAAGCCTTATGTTATTTTTCAAAATGATTCATTCTAATGAAATTTTCTAATTAGTCCCAAAAATCGTAATTTAGACCCGTTCTCGGTCTAATATGATGCGGAACACCCTGTACATTTACTCAAGTGTACTGCAGTTTATGGGAGAAAAATAAACAAACCTATAAGTGCTGCTCGATTTAAATTTCATTGGTTCCGTTTTTTAAATTTTTCATTCTTTGAAAAAGGAATTTTATTTTTTGCAACAAATTAAATTTTCTAATCCCTTTATATTTGCAACCCGCTGTCGTAGACCTTTGTTAACACAAATTCAAAATATAAGGAAGACGATTTTACCGACTCAAATGCCGATGACTATTTTCATTTCATGTGTATCCATTTCAGCCATAAAGCGCCCACATGTCACCCTCGCTCCTACGTTCCCCCCTCACCCCTCTACACATCCCAGCCCTCAGTCAGGTTAGGAGAGTTGAGCTAGTAACAGCTCCGACATAGGGAGTCTCTTGACTCCTTCATGATGATACAGATACTCAGCCAACAGCAGGCGTGCTTATACCCGAGGGTTCCCAGTTCATCATGCATTCCAGAGACAACATAATCGCTCTTCCTACTGATTTTGATAAGCCCTGTTGTCCCAGTTCCTGTTGATCTGCTCCACCAACATGAAGCTCTACAACACTCCCATGAAGTGCCATCAAATATCCATCATTAATTCCTTTGTTATTTTCTAAATCGACCAATTTTAACTCCGTCTTATATGTAAATATTTCAAAACTTTCGTTTTTTTAAATAAATGTTAGAAATATCCATTTTTAGATCTCTTTATTTTACTATAGTGACTTTTAAAGTTAACAACCTTATATATTTTAAGCTATAATAAAGTCTGTTAATTCGAATAATCTATGTTTGAAATATCAAAGGTATTCATTATCAGGATACAAAGATATAGTGATTAGAAAATTTGAGTTTGCGGCAAAGTCTCAATTTCTTTGCATTTAAAATGAAATTGTATATTTTGTCTTCTTCCCCCCCACCCTGTAAACTTTTCAGGTTCAAATGATTTTCCATGGAATTTTGTTCAAAATAAGAAAGTTTTGTGTTCATAAATTTATTTTTTCGCTCGAGATTTTATTTTCATTTTCTGTTTCCCTTGAAACCCTTTTCAGGTTTTCAAATATTTCAGCACACTATGTGGTTAATGGATAAAAATGAATATTCTTTCTGGCTGGAAATATTTAGATAAATATCCATCTATCTTAGTTTTGCTGAAATATAAAAAGTTTAAATATAAGTAATAATTTTCAGATTATTAAAAAAGTTTTCATTTTTTAATTTTTGATATAATGTAGGAGAACAGGACCTCTCTCGAAACCAAATGACAAAAAAAGTGATAAAAGTCTTCTTGTAATGATNATACTTCTCCTTTACACCCTCCTCCTCCCATGAAACTAATGTGTCCCAAGAGTTGAGGGTAATGACAGTTTCATGTTTCTTATCCAGGGGTAGATAGTTCAAACCTTTACTTATCCAGGGGGAGATAGTTCAAACCTTTTCTTATCCAGGGGTAGATAGTTCAAACCTTTACTTATCCAGGGGGAGATAGTTCAAACCTTTACTTATCCAGGGAGAGATAGTTCAAACCTTTACTTATCCAGGGGTAGATAATTCAAACGTTTACTTATCCAAGGGGAGATAGTTCAAACCTTTACTTATCCAGGGGGAGATAGTTCAAACCTTTACTTATCCAGGGGGAGATAGTTCAAACCTTTACTTATCCAGGGGGAGATAGTTCAAACCTTAACTTATCCAGGGAGAGATACTTCAAACCTTTACTTATCCAGAGGGAGATAGTTCAAACCTTTAATTATCCAGAGAGAGATAGTTCAAACCTTTACTTATCCAAGGGGAGATAGTTCAAACCTTTACTTTTCCTATGGGGAGATAGTTCAAACCTTTACTTATCCAGGGGGAGATAGTTCAAACCTTTACTTATCCAGGTGGAGATGTCCCCCAAGAACCCACTCAAATAAAAGATTTCCTCCAAGCACACACTCATATAAAAGTTGTCCTCCAAGGACCTACTCAAATAAAAGACGGCCTCCAAGGACCCAAGTGTAGAATGAAATTTAAATTTTCAGTTTATTCAATTTTAAATTTAATGAAATTTCTTTATAAAAATTCTTTTGATAAACAAGAATAATGAAACCATTTAAAAGCAACCTCTTTTATCCTGAGTAAATGGAAAATATAAAAGTTTGCCAAAGAAACTGAGTACTTGCCACAAACTTAAATTATCTGATCTTTGCAGTCTGATGTCGCAGACCTTTGATTTTTCAAACTATGAATTGTGTTACATCAAATAGCTAAAGTTTTGGTAATCTGGATAATCTAGACGACTATAGATATATATATATATATATATATATATATATAGAGTATATATACACAGATATGCACCTATATATATGAACACAGATATGATACCTCGCCGCTATCAACATAAAGAATAAAAGTAATAAAGCTTAGTGCACAAAGAACCTTACTAGTAGAAAGACTTATATAAAAATATAATCTTCTACCTTAGGTTAAGTGCAGCTCCCAAACTTATATCGAATCATAACTCAGACTATTAACATAATATAGCCTGATAAATATATTCAACTGTGAATAGCTAGTTATAGATATTTATATTAACCTAGGCAAGCAAAGATATATAACTCTGCATAGCTAAACCCAATACATAGCTCCGTAGAATTAATAGCCCCGCAGAGTTAATAGCTCCACAATATTAATAAGCTAATAATTCCGCAAAGTTAATAGCTCCGCAAAGCTAAATAAGGAGAAGGATCGAGGGTCAGATAGATGTTGCCTGGCAGAGCCTACATCAATTAATTGTAGATGCACCTCAGGGGCATAGGAGGATATCTAGGGAGGAACGCTATCTGAGGATGAAGGTGGAACTGTTGACCCACATGTCCTTGCTGGTGCTGAGAAGGGCGGAGCTCCTGCTGTTGTTTGAGACCGAGGTGGATCCGAATGCTGAATATTAATCTCCTAAATATAAATATACAATTATTACAATTATTGATTTAATAAATATGAACTATGAGAGTTAATTATTGCGTTTAAAATTCTGCTGTAGATTGAATAAAACTCGGGGGTTACAACAAAGTTTAGAATGTCAAACGGTTACTCCATAGGGTTTCTATAGGAATTAGAACATTTGAGTTTGTGACGAGTACATGGATAAGGTTTAGTTACTCCATAGGGTTTCTATAGGAATTAGAACATTTGAGTTTGTGACAAGTACATGGATAAGGTTTAGTTACTCCATAGGGTTTCTATAGGAATTAGAACATTTGAGTTTGTGACAAGTACATGGATAAGGTTTAGTTACTCCATAGGGTTTCTATAGGAATTAGAACATTTGAGTTTGTGACGAGTACATGGATAAGGTTTAGTTACTCCATAGGGTTTCTATAGGAATTAGAACATTTGAGTTTGTGACGAGTACATGGATAAGGTTTAGTTACTCCATAGGGTTTCTATAGGAATTAGAACATTTGAGTTTGTGACGAGTACATGGATAAGGTTTAGTTACTCCATAGGGTTTCTATAGGAATTAGAACATTTGAGTTTGTGACGAGTACATGGATAAGGTTTAGTTACTCCATAGGGTTTCTATAGGAATTAGAACATTTGAGTTTGTGACGAGTACATGGATAAGGTTTAGTTACTCCATAGGGTTTCTATAGGAATTAGAACATTTGAGTTTGTGACGAGTACATGGATAAGGTTTAGTTACTCCATAGGGTTTCTATAGGAATTAGAACATTTGAGTTTGTGACGAGTACATGGATAAGGTTTAGTTACTCCATAGGGTTTCTATAGGAATTAGAACATTTGAGTTTGTGACGAGTACATGGATAAGGTTTAGTTAGTTATTTCATAAGATAGTATTATGTAGTATATATATTTACAAAATAGTGATCTCTTTTTGTTTGTTAGTATGTCTGATCATAACTCATGAACCCTCTAGTACATAGATTCAGTCTGCTTAATGCTTATAAACAGTTTCACCAATTTAGGTTTTACCGCTTTTTCTCTGTTATGCCTTTATGTAGCACTTTACATGTAAATTTTTGCACTGTAAATCACTTGTTACCTTTAAATCTTTAGAAGTAATTGGCAAAAGTAGGGTAGCTTTTATAGAAAAATTAAGAAAAATTGGTTTCCAGGGAAAGCTGGGTTCCAAAAATAGTTTAGTAATAAAGGGTAATATAATATAAAATAATTAATATAAAAAAATTCTATTTATCACCATGAATGACACTTTGAAATATTTTCATGTAATAGTTTGGTTGAAATGAAAATAATAAATATATTTGATTCTTGAGTTATAACAATCCTACTTAGAAAAGATAAAGAGGAGTTTACTGACAGGTTTGTTAAGGGTGCAAATAAAAAGTGTAGATCTATAGAAAAATGAAAGAATATACCGGAAAAGGGGAGAATATACCGGAAAAGGGGAGAATATACCGGAAAAGGAAAGAATATACCGGAAAAGGGGAGAATAATCCGGAAAAGGGGAGAATATACCGGAAAAGGGGAGAAGTGAAGAAAATTAGAAAAGGAAAGATGACAAGGGCAGGAGAAGCGTTGATAATATTCGGGAAAATGGAAAGAACAGGAAAAAAGATCCAGGAAAAGGAGAAAAGAACGGAAAAAGGGAAGAACAGGATAGGAAAGCGGGAAACGGGAAGAAAGGGGGAGAAAGAGGGGGTGGGGGAACGGAAGGGGAAAAAAGAATATTTGCTTGTATCCAAGTTATTTTTAGGATTAAAGGGGTATAACTAGCAGAGGGAGTAAAGTAATATATTCCTGTTATTTTATTACAGTGTACAACCTTGGAATACCAAATATGATAATACAATATATAACTTTTTATTAGATTTTAAACTTACCCCCGACTTATAGAAAACAAAATGTATGATTCTTGATCTATTGAATTGTCTTATGCTAATATTTATGATGTGTTTTTTATGTTGTTTTATAAAGTGAAATAGACCTGTGTACACTGCACAATTGCTGTGTTTCATGTTTATCGGAACAGGATGCGACTTCAGTGACGACTGGCCGGTATTTATTCAGGTTATTTTCTTATCATCCTGGTTTTACCTTGTACACTTGTTTCTACCTTTGCCAGATCATTTAATACGTCCTTTAAAACTTTATTTAGAACATAAGTTTTAATTCAATCTTTAGATCGTGATAGTTAAAGAGTTTCATGTCATTAAAGTCTCACGGGCCGCCGTGGTACATTTGAATTTCCGAGCAGGGTCAACGTTTCCATGTCCAAGTTTGTACAGTACCGCCTGGACATTGGGTAAATAAAGCAGACACTCAATAGGACTAGCCGGTGCAACAAAGTTGACGCGGTCAGACTTTTGAATTTACTTTTAATGAAGGGTCAGGGGTGTTTGGTCTCATATTTTTAGAGAAACCCTGTAGAAATGAGTCAAATTCTATTTTAAATCTATGATTTTGAATTTAAGTATTCTCTATCTAACATAGTTCAGTATGTGCTGGGAGATAGTCGAGATTAAAAATTCCATTATCTCAATCTAAAGGTGCAAACTTCCCAAATAGGATCCTAGATCCCAGGGGGGGGAGGATATGTAGTTAGGACTACAGAATCATCAAAAAGAGAGTTAAGAAAGAAATTGAGAAAGGGGGGATCTTCAGGTTTCTTCCAGTTTAACCGTAGGAAATGTATCAGTCTTGTCTTAGAAAATTTACCATCGCTTAAACCATCTTTGTTCACCATGAGAATATTATAAGAAAAGACACTTTTTTTATCGACATCTTTCACTTGCATAATAAGAAGTTTGAATTTGCAAAAGAAAATACCCTTTTTCCAGATATTTGTGAAGAATACGTTTAATATAAAAGATCCTGGTTCCGGAGTTGGCATTCATGTGTTTAGATTCAATAATCTGCTAGTTACCATGCTTCTACCATTGCCAGTTGGATCCAGTTGGATCTGCAGTTTACAGATTTATCATTACCAACATTAACCTTTTACCAGGGCTTTACCAATTCGGAACAATTAAGGTCATTTAAAGGGAGTGTTCGCGAAAAATGAAAGGGGGTATAGGCTTAATGCGATTAGTCGTTTTTAACAATTTTCTCCTTATAGACGCAACAGATAAAAGTAAGATTAGAAGCGATGAAAAGCGCTTTTTTATCGCATTAAGCCTATACCCTCTGTCATTTTTCGCGAACACTCCCTTTAACACATATTGAATAGATATGTTATAAGTCGAAAACAGCATAGTATGAACATTATCATTAAGAGATCTTATTTTCTGAGTGTGAGGTGCAAAGTTGGGTGAAATTATTATGATTTTATAAATTAAACCCATTTGCGCATATTATTCCTTCCTTATTTATAATTAAATCTCATCATTTTAATAAAATATCAATTGATATATTGATTGATTGATTGATTGGTTGATTGATTGATTGATAAAGAAGCTTAAATGTGTCAACTGTATGTTCATAGACAGGATTTAATACAATCTCCTACTGTGTTAATTGGTTAATAACATCAAAAGTGTAGGCTTAATTAGTAGGGATCCTAGGGGGGTTGGGGGATATTGGGGGAAAGTGGCTGCAGGGGGGATTGAACAGGGGGGGGGGATTAATTAGGCTGAAATGCAGGGATACTGTAGGATTTAAGATTTGGGTGTTGTATTGTTGTGAGATGCACAAAATATGTATTATGTATTATGCATGTATGTACGTACGTACTACGTACGTGTGTTTGTTTGACCAGACTGTAAATTGTAACTTCAATAGAAATATTACAACTGTAACTTCAATAGAAATATAACAACTGTAACTTCAATATAAATATTACAACTGTAACTTTAATGGAAATATAACAACTGTAAATTCAATAGAAATATAACAACTGTAAATTCAATAGGGATATAACAACTGTAAATTCAATAGTAATATAACAACAGTAACTTCAATAGGAATATAACAACTGTAAATTCAATAGAAATATAACAATTTTAACTTTAATAGAAATATAACAACTGTAAATTCAATAGGAATATAACAACTGTAACTTCAATAGAAATATAACAGCTGTAACTTTAATATGAATATTACAACTGTAACTTCAATAGAAATATAATAACTGTACCTTTAATAGAAATATAACAACTGTAAATTCAATAGACATATAACAACTGTAAATTCAATAGGAATATAACAACTTAGATTAAACGGTTGGACACATTTCTTAAAAAAAGATAACTTTTGCTAGAAAGAAAAACTCTTCTGCAGTACAGATGGAACGGAAGGGAGGGGGGGGGGGGGGGGGGCAAATGATTGCAACGGTTTAAACATGGATTGAAAACTTGAGATTTGAAATTTACTCAAAATTTTGAAATAGAATCAGTTCAAACGAGATTTCAAGTTTTATGAAAATAATTTTAAAATACAAATATACAGAACTTTGATGTTAGAGTAGGTTCTATCTATCTTTCTATATATCAGTGTACATATCTATAATATCTATCTATCTATCAATTTAAAAAACAAATCTGATTCTCTAATCCCCATTTCTAAACCCGATGTCCTAAACCTTAGATATTTCAAACTTCATATGAATTATATTATAAATAAAATATAATAAAATATAATAAAAGATGTGTACTTCATGCACATCAGGGTGCATAGAAATTGTGATTCTAAAATTTGAGTTTGTGGTAAAGTTTCAATTTAATTTGAATTAGTATTTTTTATCAATGTTCTGTTTTAAACATTTTGCATACATTAAATTTCTTTTAGTGGTTGTTTTGTTTCTCAATATTCCCGAGTTTTGCAAAATTGGACTACTCAAGTAATGTATCCTTAGTCCTCTATTCCTCTATTCCTTTATTCCTCTATTCCTCTATTCCTCTATTCCTCTATTCCTCTATTCCTCTATTCCTCTATTCCTCTATTCCTTTATTCCTCTATTCCTCTATTCCTCTTTTCCTCTATTCCTCTATTCCTCTATTCCTCTACTCCTCTATTCCTCTATCCCTCTATTCCTCTATTCCTTTATTCCTCTATTCCTCTATTCCTCTATTCCTCTATTTCTATACTCCTCTATTCCTAGATCCCTCTATTCCTCTTTTTATTTATTCCTCTATTCCTCTATTCCTCTATTCCTCTATTCCTCTTTTCCTCTATTCCTCTATTCCTCTATTCCTCTATTCCTCTATTCCTCTATTCCTCTATTCCTCTACTCCTCTATTCCTCTATCCCTCTATTCCGCTATTCCTCTATTCCTCTACTGCTCTATTCCTCTACTCCTCTATTCCTCTACTCCTCTATTCTTCTATTCCTCTATTCCTTTATTCCTCTATTCCCCTATTCCTCTACTCCTCTATTCCTCTACTCCTCTATTCCTCTATTCCTCTATTCCTCTATTCCTCTATTCCTCTATTCCTCTATTCCTCTATTCCTTTATTCCTCTATTCCTCTGTTCCTCTATTCCTCTATTCCTCTATTCCTCTATTCCTCTAAGAAATTCAAAATTTTCAATTAAATTTGTTAGAGCACCGAAGCCAAATTAAACTTTGACGATTGATTCTTTAATGGTTGATGAATGATTTAAGTTACATTAAAGTGCTCTAACAAATTTTGTTAGATAAAACTATACATATTTTATATTTTAGAGTGTAGCTGACGTCGCTTCTATCCTCTATTTTCCTTATATTTCCCTTCTGGGATACCAGTCAATATAGTATTTTACTCATTTTAAGACTAAAAAATCACCAATTGTGCAAAAATTTCACATCTATTGTGGAAATTTAAATAATAATCCAAAATGTGCGAAAAATTCTGTTTAAAACTTGTGCAACCAGCTTCCTTTTGTCATATGCTTTCAATTGTGATCTCCAATGACTGGAAGTGGGTCTAAATAAAGATTTTGTCAGGATTAGGAAAAATGTGACATTTAGGATTCAGTCAGATAGGATATTAAAGCTCAGCTATTATCCTTGATGACGGATTAGTATTAGAAAGTCAGAAATGTTAAAAAAACAGCCTCAGATCAATACTTTGTGATTGTGAGCATAAAAATCAATCAATCAATCAATCAATCAATGATAAATATTGTTCAAACTTGAAAATTTGAAATTTTAAACTTAATCTTAGTTTTAGCAGTAAATTCAATACAATTCAATTCATCATTCAGATGAAACTTTTCAAACTGACTTTCAGATTTATAATAGTTATAGCTAAACTCTAAACTCTAAACTCTAAACTCTAAACTCCGAACTCTAAACTCTAAGTTCTAAATTATTGACTCTAAACTCTAAACTCTAAACTCTAAAGTCTAAACTCTAAACTCTAAACTCTAAACTCTAAACTCTAAACTCTAAAGATTTAAGATAGGAAATGGAGAATCCAGTATCAAGATGTTTTTGGAACTAACTTTTAATTTTGCCAATCTTAAGTTTTATTTCAAACTATTACAGTTCAATATATAATACTAGACGTCAAGGGCGCTTCTCGCCCCCCTTTACTATTATCAACTTTTAATTTTTTCTTAAAGACGCTTTTTTAATCGGTTTCCTTTTTTTCGCGGATTTTGGAATATTTAAAATAAAATGTTAACATTTTCATGGTAACATTTTTCATCTTGAATCATCTATGAACCTTCCATGGGGTCATGTGAAAAATAATGTGGGACCTATCAGTTTATAATTTTATTAATAGTCATAGTTACTCCCGCTGTTTACCCGCACTTGGTATTTAATCATGATTTTAGCTGCCCGTTGAATATAAAAAATTACTAACATTTTTTAGCCTATGTTACCACTGGGATATCCATGGGTTCCCTTAAAAAATTTAGCCAATTACAGTGAAACCCTTAATAACGAATATATCGAAAGAATTTATCAAATGTCGTATTCTTCACTTTCTGATATTTAGTTTTTTAATAAAATAATTATATGGAACTCTTTAAAGCTGTTCCCGCATATTCATGGCTATTTATCTATTTTCGCAAATACTGAGATTTACGTAAAATAGAATAAAACTCATTGAAAAATTGTCAAGACGACATTTGATAAATTCTTCCGATGTATTCGTTATTAAGGGTTTCACTGTATATATATATATATCTCGACATAATAAATATATTTAAACCAAACTAAGCTGTTCAAATACTAAAAGTTGTTTTCTTTTCACCTTTGGCTTTTTGAAAATATAAAAATTTAAAAAGTAATTTTTTTTTGTTTTAAGAAATAAAAACATTTTTGAATTGACCACTGAAATATTTTTATCCCATTTTTGTTCTGAGGAAATTGTGCTTTTAGTCTGGAAATAATTCTATTGTCGGACAATAGAAACTGATACAATTGTAAAAGTATTGTCATTTATTGTACTTTTACAACCATATTCTTATATGTATAAACTCCTGCAGGGTACCTTGTCTAAAATCTGAAAATATTATCTAGTTTATCTTTATTTATAGAAACATATATTTATAATCTTAACACTTTAGAATCAGAACAATTTTCAAACTTTTTAGATTGAATCGAATAATAAGTTCCTATTAAATCATTTCACTTTTAAACGGAATTTTCTTTTCTTTTTTTAAAATTAGAAATATAGTAAAGATTAGGCCGTGCTGAAAGAGTAAATATTTTTTATAGTATTATATAAACAAACTAGTAGAGATAAACTATTTTTACATATTTCATGAAAGCAAATAAAAAACTTTAATGTTTAAAGATATTAAATTCGAATTAGAATTGAAGATGGCTATCTCTCTACGTATTACTGGAGTATGGGGATATGTGAGAAGAGTAAAATTTATCTCAAGTGTAACATTAAACTCAACTTTACTGTTCCTTTATTCCCTCGTTAAATAAAGATGGTTAGTAGGCTTGGTTACTGCTGTAAAATCATAATTTTCTGATAAACTGGTGTAAAATTATGGTTTTCTGATAAACTGGTGTAAAATCATAATTTTCTGATAAACTGGTATAAAATCATAATTTTCTGATAAACTGGTGTAAAATCATAATTTTATGATAAACTGGTATAAAATCATAATATTCTGATAAACTGGTGTAAAATCATAATTTTCTGATAAACTGGTGTAAAATCATAATTTTATGATAAACTGGTGTAAAATCATAATTTTCTGATAAACTGGTATAAAATCATAATATTCTGATAAACTGGTGTAAAATCATAATTTTCTGATAAACTGGTGTAAAATCAAAATTTTCTGATAAACTGGTGTTAATTTATAATTTTCTGATAAACTGGTATAAAATCATAATTTTCTGATCAACTGGTGTAAAATCATAATTTTCTGATAAACTGGTGTAAAATCATAATTTTTTGATAAACTAGGATTTAAAATATTTAAAATCGTATTTCTTATTTAAGCTGTGTTAAAAAATTTTTGTGTAAAATATTTTATTTTCTAAATTAGAAAAGTTTAATCATCAAAAATCTGAAAAATATCCCCCCCCCCCTCTAGAACAGTAAGCAGGTATCAAACAGTACCAATAGTACGAGCAGAACAGTAAGAAGGTATCAAACAGTACCAGTAGTACGAGCAGAAAAAATATTTTATTTCATTTTGTTTTTCTTCAGAAAAGAATTCTCCTTTAATGGTTGAAGTACACACACTCTAACAATCAAGGTTTTCTAAGCTCTCCCCCTCCCTTCAAGCTCCCCCCCCCCTGCGAACCATCTTCCCCCCTAGCCCATCATAAAAACTACAAAAACAGAAAATATATTAACAATTTTTATTATTCTAAAATTTTTATCTTTGACTTGATTGCTTTGGTTAATAATAATACAAAAGCGTCAAAAGTATTTTTTGATTGATCTCTACATTTCCCCCACATTCTTATTAATAATATTTTAGAATGTGTGCAACATTAAGGAATCAATTTTTATAGAAAATATCGAATTGAATTGGTAGAAGTACCTATGCCTATTGCTGAAGTAATCAGGTATTAACTTCTTCTCGTTTTTCGTAAATATTCAAATTAAAAATACGAAAATTAAATAGTTTTTTACCAAGAAGAACATATTTGTTTCTGGTTTCTAATTTCTAATGGAAGATATATATAATGCACAAACCATTGTTATTCATTATAGAGATGACAGATATTTTACATAATAAATGTTTATTCTGAAATGATTATCCATCCCCCCCCCCTCACCTCCCCTTCCTTGACTGATCTAATATGATGTATTGGTATTGTTTAGTCTGTGTTCGTTGTGTGGAAATCATTAGCATACTAGGATGTCAACGTTTTATATCAGATATCAGATGGCGGGGAGAGGGGGCGGGAGGTGATGAAGGGGGGTGGAGGGGATACTTGGGAAAACATTATTTTTCTTGTGGGCTAAGACTAAACTCCAGATATTATGTATTCATGAAATCAGAAATTTAGTTCAAGATACTAGAAACGTTGATTCATGAAGCCAGAAACTAGAATTCATGAAACTAGAAACTTGAATTCATGAAATTAGAAATTTAGTTCAAGATACTAAAAAGTTGAATTCATGTAACCAGAAACTTGAATTCATGAAACTAGAAACTTCAATTCATGAAACTAGAAACTTGAATTCATGAAATTAGAAACTTGAATTCATGAAATCTAGAAACTTGAATTAATGTAATCAGAAACTAGAATTCATGAAACAAGAAACTTGAATTCATGAAATTAGAAATTTAGTTCAAGATACTAAAAAGTTGAATTCATGTAACCAGAAACTTGAATTCATGAAACTAGAAACTTCAATTCATGAAACTAGAAACTTGAATTCATGAAATTAGAAACTTGAATTCATGAAACTAGAAACTTGAATTCAAGAGCCCAGAGACTTGAATTCATGAAATCAGAAACTTGAATTCATGAAACTAGAAACTTGAATTCATGAAACTAGAAACTTGAATTCATGTAATCAGAAACTAGAATTCATGAAATCTAGAAACTTGAATTCATGAAATCTAGAAACTTGAATTAATGTAATCAGAAACTAGAATTCATGAAATCAGAAACTTTAATTCATGAAACCAGAAACTTGAATTCATGAAACCAGAAACTTAAATTCATGTAATCAGAAAATTTAATTCATGAAACCAGAAACTTGAATTCAAGAAACTAGAAACTTAAATTCATAAAACCATCTATCTATCTTCTAAAATCTCTAGCAACCTAGTTTAAAATTCTTTCGAAAAATTTTTTACTTTGTCTACAAAATATTTGCTGTCAATACTTTCTGTAAAAATAACCATCGCTTTTTTGCAAAAAAAATATTCTTGTAAATTTTGCACATTTGAATATGTACATTGTACTAGTCCAATATGATTGTTCCACGTATAATATGTACATTGTACTAAGTGTTAAACCTTAAACAAAGTCAACAGATATTTTTAAAACGATATCAATATTTTGTTCTAATTAAAACATTTGTTTAAAACGTTGGTATAAAATTGAGTCTCTATTTAAGGTCTACAACATTTAGGAGCAAAAATATAGAGATTAGAAAATCAAGGTTTGCGTCAAAGACTCAATTTTTTTTACCTAGGTTTTATGACAATAACGATATTATTAGTTTCCAAAATGAATATGAATGAACTTCTTATTTTGACCTGTTAAATAAACTTAGATGTGTTTTTTATTCTATAAATTAGAACATTACGGATATATGTAATTCCTAAACAGTTTTTTATGAATAACATTAAACTTTTTTGTTCTACTCTAGCGACCCAAAAAACTACAACTTTCTATTTTTTTCTTAATAACTTTTTGATAATAATCTTTAATAATTCAATTTTTATTAAAAGAGCAAGAGCATACAAACAGAAGATATTTACTGCAGAGCTGGTATTGAACATGAAAATATATCGAATTACAATCTATTTAAAGGCTTTCAATTTTTCCAACATAGACAGCAAATAAATGTTAAAGTTGGCATTTTACATATTTTATACAAAATATTGTACATTTTACATATTTTACACAAAATATTGTACATTTTACATATTTTACACAAAATATTGTACATTTTACATATTTTACACAAAATATTGAACATTTTACATATTTTACACAAAATATTGTACATTTTACATATTTTACACAAAATATTGTATATTTTACATATTTTACACAAAATATTGTAAATTTTACGTATTTTACACAAAATATTGTAAATTTTACATAATTTCACACAAAATATTGTACATGAGAAGATAAATAGAAAGCAAGCAAGTATTAAAAGATCATAGGAATTAAACTTTAACAGAATGAAATTTTGATATGGCGTAAAGGACACATTGGGTCTTTAAAAACAGGCCTGTTCTGGCATGTTTTGCTTGTCACAATCCAAGGAGAGAAAGTTCGAAACCGTGATTTGGCCCAGACCTGACACTCAGTGTCAAGATTGGAACATGAGTACGGGTTGGAACTTTATCCCCCAGAATTCAGGTGTTTTGGTAATTTTGAGCAGCACTTCAAAAATCAGAACCAATTAATAATAATTACATAGGCTTAATTATGAGTTGTTGTAAAAGAGTTTTTTTTTGTATAAAAGTGATTAATCTTATTTAGATCATTCTTAGTTTAATCACTGAAAATCACATTATTCTTTGCAAGGAACAAAAATAATGAAAATATATATTTTGATGAAATTAAACAGTTTCCTTGACTTGTCAGCTGTCGTTTAGTGAACAAGGGAATTTCCAGCTGAAACACAGAACCTAGACAAATTTTGGAAATATTTATAAATTTTAAATTTTAGATCGAATTTCTGTAGCATCCCGAAGTGATTTTCTCCAGTGAATGTTTGCAAATGACAAGTTTAATGTTTAATTTTCAAAATTAATAATTTCCGACATTTATTCAATGACTTTCCCCGGAGTAGCCAAGCTTTAGCTGGGTTTCTAATTTCGACCCGACCATAAACAAACATTGTTAAACTAAACCTGGAGGTTAAACTAAACCTGGAGGTTATACTAAACCTGGAGGTTAAACTAAACAAATTTTTAAAAAACAGTTGTTAGATAACACTTTTAGGAAATAGTCACCTGGGAAATAATACACTTATGAAAATCTTGAATTGATTGTTGTTGGCTCCATCCTAGTTTACCTGAAGGTTTAAAGAAGAAAGGTTGGGATAGTTGGCTCCATCCTTGTTTACCTGGAGGTTTAAAGAAGGTTGAGATAGTCGGCTCTATCCTTGTTTACCTGGAGGTTTAAAGAAGGTTGAGATAGTTGGCTCTATCCTTGTTTACCTGAAGGTTTAAAGAAGAAAGGTTCGGATAACTGACTCCATTCCTATTTACCTAAAGTTTTAAAGAAGAAAGGTTGGGATAGTTGGCTCCATCCTTGTATACCTGAATGTTTAAAGAAGAAAGGTGGGGATAACTGCCTCCATTCTTGTTTACCTGAAGTTTTAAAGAAGAAAGGTTGGGATAACTGGCTCCATCCTTGTTTATTCATTGCTCTAATCCTCACTTCATATTCAGCATCACTTAGTAATCCAGTTAAATCCATTTTATACTCATCCTAGATATATAATATTATATTTTACCCCTGTATTCTCTACTCCTTATTGTGCCTCTGTTTTCTCTACACCTTGCTATGCCCTGTATTCTCTACACCTTGTTGTGCCCTGTATTCTCTACTCCTTGTTGTGCCCCTGTATTCTCTACTCCTTGTTTTGCCCCTGTACTCTCTACTCCTTGTTGTGACCACGTATTCTTTACACCTTGTTGTGCTCATTAATTACCGTCTCTACCCCTTGTTGTGCCCCTATATTACCTTCTCTACCCCTTGTTGTGCCCCTGTATCTGATATTAGAGCTAGATTGTGCCAGGTTCCCTCAGATTCACCAACCTTCTCTCCATTAGCCTAAAGAGTGGGAAACATTTAAAGTTAAATATAGATAGATTACAAAAGTTAAATAAAGAACATTTAGAATAATAAAAGTTTATCAATAAATAATTGTCGACATATTTTAAAATGTTATTTACTAAAATTAAAGAAACATGAAAACACTACACTATAAAGTTAAATCAAAAATACATTGAATATTGATAATTAAATAATTACAAAATCTGATTTAACATGCAATTCTAAATAATTGATTGGTTTTATTGAATTCTCTTGTGCCTGAGAATTATGAAATGTATCTTAAAGATGTGGGGCCTAGAGAGGGGGAAGGGGGGGGGGGGGCGAAGATTTCTTGACTTTATTTAGTTTTCAAATTAGATGGATACCTTTTTTCTTTTTCTGAGTAAGAAAAGGGAGGATTACTTTACTCTTGAGTTTGTATAGAATACTCTGGTTATGAATAGGAATACCTTACTCTTGAGTCTGTATAGTATACTCTGCTTAAGAATAGGAAGGAATACCTTACTCTTGAGTCTGTATAGTATACTCTGGTTAAGAATAGGACGGAATACCTTACTCTTGAGTCTGTATAATATGCTCTGGTTAAGAATAGGAAGGAATACCTTACTCTTAAGTCTGTATAGTATACTCTGGTTAAGAATAGGAATACCTTACTTTTAAGTCTGTATAGTATACTCTGGTTAAGAATAGAAAAGAATACCTTACTCTTGAGTCTGTATAGTATACTCTGGTTAAGAATAGGAAGAGTGGGTGGAGTCCAAACTCTCCAACTAAGAGTATATTCTGTCTCAGCATAACTCTGTATGTTGCTTAGTATAACTGGTTGATCTGGTTGGCCTAAAATATACATAATATTTCTAGAATTATCAAAATCAAAATTCAATAAAAATAATATTTGTTAGGTTTCAGAATACAAGAAGGGATGAAATTACAGCTGCAAGAAGAGTGCAGGAATTTGGAAACTTGTAATAGAGATGCGCAGGAATTTGGAAACTTGTCATAGAGATGTGCAGGAATTTGGAAACTTGTCATAGAGATGTGCAGGAATTTGGAAACTTGTCATAGAGATGTGCAGGAATTTGGAAACTTGTAATAGAGATGTGCAGGAATTTGGAAACTTGTCATAGAAATGCGCAGGAATTTGGAAACTTGTAATAGAGATGTGCAGGAATTTGGAAACTTGTCATAGAGATGAGTAGAAAACGTCTATAATCACCAAGCACATGGTATAAAAGCAAAAACATAAGAATGATTGAAAAGTTTAAAAGCAGCAAAAAATGTTAAAAATACTTTGGAATAAAACCAACCTTTTAATTCTAAACTCTGAGAAGCCAGACCAATTTTGTTTCTTGCTTCACAAGTGTAGTTACCATAATCAGATTCCTATAATATTTATAATATTTATAATAGTTACCATAATCAGATTCCTATAATTATTATAATATTTATAATAGTTACCATAATCAGATTCCTGTAATTTTTATAATATTTATAATAGTTACCATAAACAGCTATTCCTGTAATTTTAATAACACTTAGTTACCATAATCACATTCCTGTAATTATTTTAATATTTATAATAGTTACCATAATCAGCTATTCCTATAATTATTTTAATATTTATAATAGTTACCATAATCAGATTCCTATAATTATTATAATATTTATGATAGTTACCATAATCAGATTCCTATAATTATTGTAATATTTATAATAGTTACCATAATCAGATTCCTATAATTATTATAATATTTATAATAGTTACCATAATCAGATTCCTGTAATTATTATAATTTTTATAATAGTTACCATAGTCAGATTCCTGTAATTATTATAATATTTATAATAGTTACCATAATCTGATTCCTGTAATTATTATGATATTTATAATAGTTACCATAATCAGATTCCTGTAATTATTATAATATTTATAATAGTTACCATGATCAGATTCCTATAATTATTATAATATTTATAATAGTTACCATAATCAGATTCATGTAATTATTAAAATATTTATAATAGTTACCATAAACAGCTATTCCTGTAATTTTAATAACACTTAGTTACCATAATCACATTCCTATAATTATTATAATATTTATAATAGTTACCATAATCAGATTCCTATAATTATTATAATATTGATAATAGTTACTATAATCAGATTCCTATAATTATTATGATATTTATAATAGTTACCATAATCAGATTCCTGTAATTATTATAATATTTATAATAGATACCATAAACTGATCCTGTATTTATTATAATATTTATAATAGTTACCATAATCAGATTCCAGTAATTATTATAATAATTAAAATAGTTACCATAATAAGATTCCTGTAATTGTTATAATATTAATAATAGTTACCATAATCAGATTTCTGTAGTTATAATACTTTAATGATGATAAAAGTGTCGTAACGCCTCTGCCTTTGATTTAAGCTAAACAATTTACTTTTTGTAGCCCTAGGCATTGCATTTTAAGATTTTAAAAACAAATTGTTTTTAACTCTAGTTTTTAAGAAGTAATTGGAAAAATTCTCATCGATTTTTGCTTTAGAGCTTGAAACTTTTGGATCACTATTCACTGTTGTGATTATTAGAATTACCTTGAGAGATGTTACTGAGAAAAAGTGTTGTTGCTCAGATCCTTCCTTCAAGTTTTCAGTCTTTAGATATTTACCATCTTTATACCAGGTCACCTAAACAGTTTGCTCTAATAGGATTGTTCACATTTTTTTACTAATATCGAAGGTACTAATTATCGATGAGAATTTAATGATTTTACCTATCTACGACCAGAAAAAAAAAGAAGAAAAAAGTGATTTAACTTATAATAATGGATTTTTCTGTTTAGAATTCAAATCTTTTGAATAGCTTTAAATTTGGTAGCAGATGTTTATATGACACCTAAGCAATGCAAAATTAAAGTCCTGTATTCGTTTATGTGTCTTTACAATATTTTTGGAATATCTGAACCATTCCTTTCACAGGAAATAGGCTTACACATTACACTTTCAAACAAACTAAAATAGAAATATTTTTTTTAAAATTTGTTCTAAATTTTTTAAATATTTTAAATACGAAGTTATAAAAATGTTCTCCAATATCTTAACCTGTTTTTAAATAAACAATTCCATGTTTTGAGAAAATAAATATCTTGTTTGTCTTTAGTAAAACTTTAGTTTTTTGATGTTTGAGAAATTAAAACAATCTGAATAAATGTTATCTAGCTTTTAAAATCTTCTTAAAATTGCTTTCGATGATAAACAAAGTAATTTTGTTCCCTCTGCCAAAGTTTGCTTTGAAATAAGAAAAATTGATTATATTCAACATTCATGACTGACCCCCCCCCCTATAACACCCTACCCTCTCCCCATGGGGCCAATGTAGGCGACTTTAAATCTGATAAAGGTTGAGTTTGTATTATAATAATGATATTATGTATATTTGTATAAGAACTTAATTATATAGTTCTTGCATGCTGGGATAAATTAATTATTTATGAAAAATACATTAGATTTGACTGATATTAGGTTATCCAACCATAGGAGGTTTAATTCCAATCATTTTTGAAAAAACTGTTTGATAAAGAATAATTTTAGAATTTTTTTACTTTTTCAAGATTATTGTATTTTGGTTTTAAAATAAATCGAACATTCAAGGCAACTTTTTTCTAGAAAGACCTATGGACATAAAGATCAAATGGTTCATTAGCCAAATGAATTGATAAAGAAAATGGTTAAAATTAAAGGTCATGATTTATTTTTGCTGCGTTTAAAAAAAAAATTTTTAATTGAAAATTGCCTTAGCCGGTGGATTAATTTAGCATCTACGGAGCAGGCCAAAGAAAATATTACCTTAGCTGGTGGATTAGTATCTACGGAGCAGGCCATAGAAAATATTACCTTAGCTGGTGGATTAGCATCTACGGAGCAGACCAAAGAAAATATTACCTTAGCTGGTGGATTAGCATCTATGGAGCTGACCAAAGAAAATAATACCTTAGCTGGTTGATTAGCATCCACGGAAAAGACCAAAGAAAATATTACCTTAGCTGGTGGATTAGTATCTACGGAGCAGGTCAAAGAAAATATTACCTTAGCTGGTGGATTAGTATCTACGGAGCAGACCAAAGAAAATATTACCTTAGCTGGTAGATTAGCATCTACGGAGCAGGCCAAAGAAAATATTACCTTAGCTAGTGGATTAGCGTCTACGGAGCAGACCAAAGAAAATACTACCTTAGCTGGTGGATTAGCGTCTACGGAGCAGACCAAAGAAAATATTACCTTAGCTGGTGGATTAGCGTCTACGGAGCCTACCAAAGAAAATGTTACCTTAGCTGGTGGATTAGCGTCTACGGAGCAGACCAAAGAAAATATTACCTTAGCTGGTGGATTAGCGTCTACGGAGCCTACCAAAGAAAATGTTACCTTAGCTGGTGGATTAGCGTCTACGGAGCAGGCCAAAGAAAATATTTTTTCTGTTTTTTCTCTTTGAAACTTCCTCTGTAGTTTTATTATGGGTTTATCTAAAACGAATTTATCGGAGATTATTTTCTCAAATATTCAATTATATCTATCATTATTTCAGGAGTAGAAAAAGATAATAATTCGGATTAAAGTTCAAAGACTTTGTTCTAAAGAATATTCAAGTTTAAAATATATAATATTATATTTACTTTCTACTAAATGAAATATATGACTAGGATTTACTAAACTGAAACTTGGCAACTATATGGGACATGATATAAGTTTAAATTATAAACAACAATTAAAACTATTTTTCTTTAAAACTTTGATTTGATCTAAAAGATGTATTACTTACACAAGATAAGTACAGATACTGTATCTGTACTCTGTCCCTCTGAACTTCTAGCTGTACATGTGTACAACCCAGTATCATCTTCCTTAACTTCATGTACAACTAGAGTTGTACCTGTAGAAATACTGCTTCCTGGACCCTGCAGAACAAAAATGATAGCTTATAAATATCATTCATTTTAATTTTTTATCTATATTGTATATTGTACACAGTTGGTACAGGGTATCCGTTGTACAGTATAAAATAACCTATTTAAACCAGTGTACAGTAGGTACTGGGTATTCATGTTCATTGTACAGTTTATACTAACCCTGTTAAGACCAGTGTACAGTAGGTACAGGGTGTCAATATACCTTGTACAGTATGATTTAACCTGTTTAGACCAGTTTACAGTATGGACAGGGAATTAATCTAATCCATGTTTATATACGTACCTGTTTTGACCAGTGTACAGTAGGTAAAGAGTATCCATGTAGTGTACACGGTACAGTATATAATAACCTTTTTAGACCAGTGTACAGTAGGTACATGGTATCCATGTACTCTGTACTATTTGACCAGGTACTGAGCCCGAAATTTAAAAGAGTATCGCTTAAAACTGGTTTTTATAACGATTCCCTGTCTTAAGTTTTGGGCTCAGTAGGTACAGGGTATCCATTTACAGTGTTCAGTATTTACTAACCTGCGTAGCCTGCAGTTTACATTAGGTACAGTACAGGGTATTCATGTATACTGTACAGTATATACTAACCTATTTAGACCAGTATACAGAAGGTACAGGGTATCCATGTACACGGTACAGTATATAATAAACTATTTAGACCAGTCTACTATAGATACAGGCAAAGAGAATAGAATATATATTAGAGGGGAATTTACTAGAAAAAAGAGTAGAACGGCCATTTTGTTGTACTGTTTTCATACTGCAGGTGTATACTTCACATATTTATGCTATATAACTTTTTGGGCCCTGGTATATCATTTTATAGAAAAGCTAAAATTAATATTAAAAGAAAACCAAATTATTAAATAGGCTGGTTTCATAATTGACCAATGATCATTTCACATAGACTGTATGCCTTTCACTTTACAAACGATGATTTTCCGTTATAAATTTAAATCAAATGATGTTTTTTATTCACCTGATTCATTTTATAAAGTTTATTAACAGCTTTAAAAAAATCGAAATTTAAATGGATAGTCTAGGGAACATTCTGTATTAATGTACTCTACTGCATATAATTTGTGAACATTTACACGATTTGTACATGTTGAACTCCCTTTCAGGCTGAAAGGGACTGCAAAAATTCATACCGAGAGATTCTCTAAATTCCCCTCTAATGTATATTCTATTCTCTTTGGATACATGGTATCCATGTACTCTGTACAGTATAAAGTAACCCGTATTGACCAGGTACAGTAGGTACATGGTATCCATGTACAGTGTTCAGTATTTACTAAACTGCGTAATCCAGTTTACATTAGGTACAGTACATGGTATATTATAACCTATCTAGTATCTAGACCAGTGTGCAGTAGATACAGGGTATCAATTTACACTGTACTTTGTATAATATCCTGTTCAGACCAGTGTACAGGGTATACATGTACACTGTATTACAGTATATACTAACCTGTTTAGACCAGTGTACAGTAGGTACTGGGTATCCATGTACAGTACAAGAAAGTTCTAATCTCTCTCCCTCCGTCAGGTTCAAAGTCTTGTCTCCGATAATATGTGCTCTGGGAGGAACTAAATATAAACCTTAATTAATATCTTAGTACACTTGACAAATATACTGTACACAGACACACTTGACAAATGTAAATAATGCATTTACCCATTAGATATAGAGGTTATGAAACCAAATAGTAAATAAAAAATGTTATTAAACTATGCCAAATTTGTATTCTAAGACAAAATACAAGGGAGCAACCAACCCCCTAAGAATTTTCATTTTAACGCTGATAGTTCAGGTACTAAAACAATGTTGAGTTCATACTATAATACTTTATTTTCTCCAGTATCTTAAAAAATTATTTTATCTTTCTTTAAACAATACATCGTAACTTTAATCTTTTTTATTTATTAAATGGGAAACAAAAATATATTTGTATGGGAAATATCCTAAAATATGATTGATGTAAAAAAATGTATTTATCCAATCCAATCCAAAAGGAAGAATTGGTATTTTTTACTTTATCTAAAAATACCGATATTATCAACTTTTATACTGCTATCTAGTCTACTCGAATAGAAATAGTTAATTCTGTCGTCTGTATATGCTAGTTTAGCGAATGGGTGTTACGCTATAAACATTACAGTCTTTCATCATTACAGGCAATTCTAAAAATGGTAGTACACATTTCAAAAATGCCAGGACTATTTCGGAAATGCCGGGACTATTTCGGAAATGCCAGGACTATTTCGGAAATGCCGGGACTATTTCGGAAATGCCAGGAATATTTCGGAAATGCCGGGACTATTTCGGAAATGCCAGGAATATTTCGGAAATGCCAGGACTCTTTCGGAAATGCCAGGACTATTTCGGAAATGCCGGGACTATTTCGGAAATGCCAGGACTCTTTCGGATATGCCAGGACTATTTCGTACATTAACCCTATTCCTGCTGGGGGGGGGGGTCAATTTGACCCCCCCTGTAGTTTTTTTTACATAACTCAAAAAGTATTGGTTTGAAGCTGTTGAAATTTTCTGACTTTTCCTACATACCCAAAGCCCTCCATTTAGGCCTAAAACCGGGCTTTAATACTAACTGCCTGAGTCCTCAGGCACACTGCCTGAATGACTGCTTTTGCCTGTAACAAACTAAATCTTTGTTTTGACCCACTTTCACTTCTTATCAGATTTTGATAAAATTTAGCTTTTTGGAAAGCCTATGACATAAGGAAACGGATTGCACAAGTTTTGCAAAAAAATTGCAAATTTTTTGCAATCAACCTGTCAAAGGAATTTTGCACATTTTTAGTTTTTCTTGATTAAGAATTAGGTTATTTAAAATTTTGCAAAAATTTTTGCATATTTGAAATGACATGGTCAAGGGCTTTTCAAAAATGTATAATTTGTCATTTTTTGGACAAATTTTTTTTGCAAACATTTTTACTATATAACTGGATTTTGCGATAAAAATTTCAATTTTTGCAAATTTGCTAATTTTTCTGGAGATTCTAAAAGTAGAGCACAAGAGCTTTCCAATGATGTATCATTTGTCATATTTGGACACCAAACGTCTTTCAAGTTCTCAACTGTCATGTTTCGTCGGCAATACTGTACTTTAAATTTCTCGAAAGTTTAAACCGATTTGCCTCAATTTTTACCTAATATTTGCAGCGTATGGTTTAGATGTTGAGGATTAGATTTAAGATTAAGAGTACAGGAGACTTCACCTCGATCCTCTACTCTTATATTTTCTATTCTAAAATAATAATTAAGTATAAATTGATGAAAAAAAAACAATTTTTTCTTTATTTTTGGTTTAACTTACTTTAATTCTCTTCCATCTCTCACCACTTCTACTCTTTGATCACCTAGAACCTAAAAAAATCAGTTTTTGTATTACATATATATCTATAAAACTTGGAGGCACTTCAGGAACTCAAAGTCTGAACGGTATCCTCACATGTAATGAACTTATGTTTCATGTTTAGATTGAAAAGAACATTTGAGTAAATTTCTATTTAATCATTAATAGTGTTTTTTTTTTTTACAGTGAAAACTCTAACTGTAACTGTAACTGTAAACTGTGTAATATGAAGACGACATTAAAGCATCAT
Source organism: Eurytemora carolleeae (assembly GCF_000591075.1). Lineage (NCBI taxonomy): Eukaryota > Metazoa > Arthropoda > Copepoda > Calanoida > Temoridae > Eurytemora > Eurytemora carolleeae. The sequence continues at coordinate 64,794 of NW_019396354.1, read as the reverse complement.
TTAAATGTTTAACATTTTTTCATAAACTCCACCTTGACATTTCCTGCAGAAACCAGCTTACCCGCCCAGTTCCACGTTATTACAGAACTACCTGAATAACAAAAATATTTGTAAACTCAAGCTCTTCGCTCATATCTTCTATAATAAAACAAGAAAATCATATAAAGGTTGCCTAAATTTTTTAATCACTCATGGGTTTGCTTAAAAAAATATCTTTTTTCAAATTCTTTAAAAAAAAAATTGTTTTTTCTTCAAATCATAAAAACAAGACAATCATATAAATGTTGCCTACATTTTGTAATCACTCATGGGTTTGCTTAAAAAAATATTTTTTTCAAATTCTTTTTAAAAAAGTTGTTTTTTCTTCAAAACATTTTTTTTCCACCGGCAACGCAGGGCCCTTCAGCTAGTATATAACCTTGAAACACTGTATGCCAGGGGAATAATATACCTAGGAACCCTATATGAAAAGGGAATAATATTACCCTGGAACCCTATATGACAGGGGAATAATATTACCTTGGAACACTGTATGACAGGGGAATAATATTACCTTGGAACACTGTATGACAGGGGAATAATATTACCTTGGAACACTGTATGACAGAGGAATAATATTACCTTGGAACACTGTATGACAGGGGAAAATAACAGTTTCCCCCTCCTTGAGCCTGAATTCTGCAGAAGATGAAATAATTCTTCCTTCTTGCATTTCTTCTCCTTCTTCTTCTTGTTCTCCTCTTCTCCATCTTGTTTTATCTTCTCCAACTAAACAATTATTAGAAGATAGATAAACAATGGGCATATAAAATATGATTTTCAGAAGTTGCAATGTACAATGCACATTGTACATTGTGCATTGTATGTTGTACCTTGTACAATGTACATTGTGCATTGTACAATGTTCAATTCACATCGCAACATTTACATGTCCAATGTTTACGTTATTACCAGAGAGTTATAGAGATCGGTTATCTGCTAAAATATGCGATATTTTCCACAGCATGATCTATTGTGTACAAGTACTGTACAAGACCAATCAGCAAACATCTGTATTTTATGTTTCGTATCCAAAAGATCTAAGGATCCTTTGGATACGAAACATAAAATCTTCAAAAAAAAGAATGAATTCATAAATGTTATGTTTCATGTTTATAATTGGAGTATTTCTTAAAAAGTTTTAAAACTTAACCCCAGAATGGTATTACATGCAACAAGAGGCCGTGAGATGGCACTCTACAAACCTATCGTAAAAACGTAGCAGGTCGTGCCGGGTCAACTTAGTGTGTCAATGATTATCCCCAGATTTTAATGATTTTTAACTTAATGGATAGTTATTTCATTACTAGCTTGAGAAGTTAGTTTCCCTGGAAAATAATGTTGGAAACAAAATAAAATGCTCTAGTTGTGAAGGAAGAACATTGTCACACACACTAGAAATATTTTCTTTATAACTTTGCAACCCATGATGTAGTATAACCTTGATATTTCAGATTATGAATTTTGTTAGAATCTAGGTTTGAAATATCAAAGCTTCAAACCATCAGTTTGCAAAGATATTGGGATTAGAAAATTTGAGTTTTGTGGCAAATTTATCTTTATTGCCGGCAAAACGATCAAGGGGGTATATTATTCATTTTTGGACATGAAATCCAACAAACAAACAGAGATTACAACTTTATATAAAAATAATTAAAAAGATTTAAAAATCATTTTATCCAAATCAATGTTGTATAAATATCTCCTCTCTTTTCCTGAAGTATCTAAACTATTCTTAAATGTTTTTTTTTTATGATTTTAAACTTTATTCTTGAAATATCTGTGAAAGAAAATCCATGAATTTCCTTTGCAAATATTTGCAAACCATTATTAATGGTTTAGTAGAGTTTGCATTAATTTGCAAACTAATGGAAGTATAATAATCTAATTTTTGCGGTTTTCCTTTCTGCACTTTTAATAGAAATATTATGTAATTTTGATAATCAAAATTAAGATTTTCTAAATGTTTTCAATAATTATTTTCCTCTTCTATAACTTGACCAGTTTTTTAAAGCCAACGTCGAACCCAATAGGAGTGATATGAAACTAAGCAGGAGAAATAATTTATCATTTTTAAATTTTGTGTTTTAAACAACAAAAACAGGATGATCTGAAAGAACTATTGTTCATCCCTTAAACTATAAGCTTTTGATTCATATGTGCAATACTAGAAAGGAGGGGGAGGGGGATGCAAAGAGTTCTACACGACTTGTATATAAGTGTATATACACCTTACTAGAGAATCAATATTTACATGATTATTTAGCATATTGAAAATAATAATTTTCCAATAAAGAGGAAATAACAGATTTTTATTATGTTTATATTTATGGCAACGTGAAATAATGATGCCGCAATTAACTGCTTTATGTAAGGTATACAGGGTGTCTCACAAAACATGAAATTTTAGAGAAAGCTTAAAGATCGTCTTTGACTTAATCTGGTTAAATTACCGATAGTTTTTAACGCAGAGAAACGACGGACCACTTTTTGAAAATGCTTGGTTTTACTCGTTAAATTAGGTTGACGAATGAATTACTTTATAAATCAAAGATGATCTCTAAGTCGTCTAACTTCGGACGAAAAACTTCTAAATCCAGAGAGTTATGTGAAAAACAGTCCCATTTAGAAAAAAGGTGAAATATTAATGTTAAGACTTTCTGACCTCGTAACTCTCCTCAATAGTAATGATTTTAGGTCCGAAATAGAGAATTTTGAATCGATAAAATTCAAACTTTTTCTTATTCTTAATAGCTCCTCATCGGACAATAGATTAAACACATTTACGATTTTAATATAACGAGAGTTTATGCCACAAACTCTGATTTTAATATAACGAGAGTTTATGCCACAAACTCTGATTTTAATATAACGAAAGTTTATGCCACAAACTCTGATTTTCTAATCCTATATCTTTTCAACCCAAACTTGTTGACCTTTGATATTTTGTAAGATCAAATAGTCTAAGTTTGAAATATCTAAGGTTTACATCATCAGAGTTGAAAACTTTAATCTTGATCGCTTAATCTTAGTATATTCTGTGGAAACTTTTAATTGTCTTTTTAATCCTCTCTTGTTGGATATCACATTTCCTACTACATGTAATAAAGATAAATTTGATTAAAAATAAAGATACAATGTTACATCGATTGGACTAGTATCCGATTGAAATAATGTCAGCTGTTCACAAGCCGGCTTTCAGAGCATTTTAGCAAATATAAATTTAATCATGTTAATCGCGAACATATTAAAAAGTCCTTTTGAACGTTAGTTTTTAAAAACATCCAAAACTCTCGTTCGTTCAATCGATCATTAGTTTAACTAATATGACACCCCAAATGCAGGGAAATTAAAAATCGGGTTTTCAAAAGTTTAAGAGCGCATCTCTTTTCCCTAGAAATTAATCTGAAGACTAGATTAGTCTCCAGATTAAGAAAAGGAGAGGAATTTGACGTGAACTAAACTGCATATTCAGGACCTATTTTCCCTATACTTAGATTTATGTTGTCGATATTATAAGATGACTCATGATCGATGTGTATTGTTTCAAACGGAATTATGTACTGTTATTTACGGTGGTAGGTAATTATATAAGAATAATGAAGACGACTTTCAATTTTAATTTTGATTTATATCAAGCTTTTAAACAGCAAGGATACGCACAAACATGGAAACAAAGAGAAGCTCTCAATTAAAACAAAACTTCTCTTTAATTACTTGTAAACTTGTAATTCGAAAAAAGCTTGTTAACAATTAAAAATTAAATTGAAAAGTCGTCTTCATTGTATTGATATAACCACCTACCACCGTACTATAAATATAATGATCGCATTGTTGTGTACTGTATTAATTTAGGGAAACCAGAATATTATTTCTAATTAGTAGTTTGTAAACAAAACTAATTAATGATCTAATTGATGGGGGATGCTAAAATGAATATATATATAAATGCATTCATATATCTGGGGTTGGGATAACTAGCACTTTTTTGATTAGTTCGTTAACTATTACTTAACTCAACGTAATGACAGGACCAATTTTTTAAAATAAAATTGATCAGTTTAATTTTGCATTAATTTTTAGAAACTTCTGGTTTAAAAATAAAATTTTAATATAATGGTCTCATGATGTAAAATTGTTGAAAAACATTACAAAAAAGGGGGCATTCAATTTAGGGTTTTTTTCTTTTCTTTGTGTAAAGGTAAAATTTCGTTTTTTGTTTTGTTTTTATGGAAAAAATATTCAACACATGCTTAAGTAAAGCGCTGGCATCATCTTATATCTAGTATCTGTTTTTACGCTACCGTTTCTTAAGAAGCAACATAGTTCATTCATTCATTCATATATTTATTCATCTACAAAGCATGAGATATTACAAATAAGCAATCTCAATTTACTATGCAGTTTGGACCCGCCTAACCAGGTTTGGTTGTTTTGAGTCGTTGGCCCGTAGTTAATTAACGATACTGAATATAATATATCAAGATATGTTTTAAGGAGTTGATTGGAAGGAAGGAGATTGTCAGGTGATCTGTGGCAGGGTGAGATCAGAGGGATTTTTATGTAGAGATAAATTAAAATACTGGGTGTTAATGATGGTAGTTACAGAAACAGAAATAAGCTAATAAAGTTTCAGATATTTTAGTTTTTAATCGATGATGAAACTTGAAATTAAGAAAAAATGAATACTTTCTTTCATAACACCTGACTGTGCTAATGCTAGGAATTCATTAAAACTTTACAAACTTGATCAAAAGATTAAAATATTACAAATTAAGCTCTTTTACATCATTATATCAAACTATTGACATTTTCGAAGATTCATATATCATATCATATATATCATAAAATCAAATAATACTTATCATTTATCATATCGTATATTATATCATATCATATGTCATTTATCATTTCATATACATCACTTATATTATACCGGATATATTATATCATTTATCATATCCCTGACAAAATGTAAAGGAATTAAGTTTTTGTCGCAAACTTAAATTTTCAAATCCCTATATCTTTGGAACCTGATGAAGTAAACCTTTGATATTTCAAACTTAGATTATTTGATCTAACAGTATATTTAGTTTGAAAAAAATAAGGTCAAAGCCATTTGGTTGCAAAGATAAAGGGATAGGGATTAGCCATTTATAATCGAATTTTTTTAATGAAAACAAATGAGCATAAAAATGTAAAGCTAAGCTAGGTACTTGTGCAAGTCCATAATTCTATATACATTCATATTTAGTAAGCCAAATGCAATACCATACATAGATATATCCTACTTATTAAGTATTGTATCTCCGGTCATTTGAGTAAAAAAATGATTTTGTGATAATCAAAAATAATGCTTTAAAATTAAAAATGGTAAAATATTACCGCTACTTCCCAAAGTTCGAAGTCCCATCCCCCCTTTAATCTCTTTAATTTGATTTTATGATGATTACCTGAATGGGAAATAATGATGCAGAGAATTAGGAAAATCTTTAAATGTTCCTCAGACATTTTTTTCAGTGAAGTAAGTACACTTCACAGTGAAGTGGAGTACACTTTCTCTAGGATTAGTGCAATCACTGGAGTACACTTTCTCTAGGATTAGTCCAATCACAGTACACTTACTTTCCTACAGTTTAGTTTAATCACTGCATGGAGTAAATGTTATTTTTTGGAAAACCATTTTTTGCCAGATTTCATCATGATTTTCTAAAAAAATTGTTAATAATTAAAAAAAATTATATATAAATTTTTTTATCCCTGATGATCACTTTATTTCCTCTGCTTATTACTTTCCATCCTGTTCATTACGAATATAAAACTACCTACGCTTTGCACATTACACATTGCCTCTCTCACTCTCGTATCCCCAAATCTGAATACTTTAATCAATAGTATTTCATCTAGAGAGCACACTATATACATTATACATTAACTAATTACACCAGGTTATTATATAGTGAATATACTATATTTCTGTTTTTGTTTCATTAAGTGAACTAACACCCTAGATTTACAGCACTAAGCATAGTTATTTGCTTCAAATATACAGAAGATTATCTTAGCTTATTTAAAATATTTAAAAAAGAATTGTAACATCTTAGATTATTTAAAATATGTTAAAAAAGAATTGTAACAAGTATCTAAATAAGATTTTAAAAAGTAAAACTTTGAATAAAATATTCGAAAGCAATTGAAATATTTAATCAGAGATACAAACTTCAAAGGATTGTAAACGTCCTTTTAGAAGATCTTTTACAGAAGGGTATGTCCGATTTACGATATACATTTAAACATTATAGAGAAATAGTTATTTTTTCAAGAGAAAATGATGTATGTGTCACGTCATGCATTCCCTTGAATGTAACTAAGCATATAAGAATAAAGCGTTGTGAGTGAATCCAACATGCCACTCTGTAAATGTATAGCACCCTGAACTAACGAGAGAGAGAAGCATTCGGTTTCTTTTATTTGAAATTAAATGTGCTTTCGTCTATAACTCAAGAGTCTTTATTTATTGTTTATTTTATACTTTTTCATTCAAAATGTATATGCCAACAAAAAAGTATTTAAGATAAAAGGCTATAAAATGATGTAGAAGGGGTCAAATTGTGATCGAAAGTCACAGTTTTCTGAAATATTGACAGAACCGTTAAATCCACGTGACTTGAAATTACATCTACCGTGACACAGTTTCTTAAAAACTGCAACAATTTCCAATAATATATATGTTCGGTTAGAAATAGCATGAGGCTATACAAAAATGTATTTTATCTATTAAACCCTGCCACCCTTCTCGGACCTAAGCCATTCACCGACTGAGCCTCTGAGCTTGGTTGTATCACTAACCTCCGGGAAACCTCTGTATCCGGCCACTGAACCTCAATCTTCCGTCAAAAATCCTTCTGTTTTGCAGAAAATTTATCTGTGTAATATAGGTTACAGGCTTTATTATAGTATAATATATGTTTCAATATAAACTATCTGTTTAATACAGGTTTCAAGCTATACTATCTGTTTAATACAGGTTTCAAGCTATACTATCTGTTTAATACAAGTTGCAAGTTATAATATCTTTAATACAGGTTTCAATCTATACTATCTTTTTAATACAGGTTACAAGCTATACTATATGTACAATACAGGTTACAAGTTATAATATCTTTAATACAGGTTTCAATCTATACTATCTTTTTAATACAGGTTACAAGCTATACTATATGTATAATACAGGTTACAAGCTATACTATCTGTAAAATACAGGTTACAAGCTATACTATATGTATTATACAGGTTACAAGCTATACTATATTTATTATACAGGTTACAAGCTATACTATATGTATTATACAGGTTACATGCTATACTATATGTATTATACAGGTTACAAGCCATACTATATGTATTATACAGGTTACAAGCTATACTATCTGTATAATACAGGTTACATGCTATACTATATGTATTATACAGGTTATAAGCTATATTATCTGAATAATACAGGTTACAAGCTATATTATCTGAATAATACAGGTTACAAGCTATGCAATATGTATTATACAGGTTACAAGCTATACTATCTGTATAATAATGGTTACAAGCTATACTATATGTATTATACAGGTTACAAGCTACACTTTCTGTATAATACAGGTTACAAGCTATACTATATGTATTATACAGGTTACAAGCTATACTATATGTATTATACAGGTTACAAGCTATACTATATGTATTATACAGGTTACAAGCTATACTATGTGTATTATACAGGTTACAAGCTATACTATCTGTAAAATACAGGTTACAAGCTATACTATATTTATTATACAGGTTACAAGCTATATTATCTGAATAATACAGGTTACAAGGTATACTATATGTATTATACTGGTTACAAGCTATATTATCTGAATAATACAGGTTACAAGCTATACTATGTGTATTATACAGGTTACAAGCTATATTATCTGAATACTACAGGTTACAAGCTATACTATATGTATTATACAGGTTACAAGCTATACTATATGTATTATACAGGTTACAAGCTATATTATCAGAATAATACAGGTTACAAGCTATACTATATGTATTATACAGGTTACACGCTATATTATCTGAATAATACAGGTTACAAGCTAAACTATATGTATTATACAGGTTACAAGCTATACTATATGTATAATACAGGGTACAAGCAATATTATTGGTATAATACAGATTGCATGCTGTAATATCTGTATAATACAGGTTACAAGCTATACTATCTGTTTAATACAGGTAACAACCTATACTATCCATATAATACAGGTTACAAGATATACTATCCATATAATACAGGTTACAAGATATACTATCTGTATAATACAGGTTACAAGATATACTATCTGTATAATACAGGTTACAAGATATACTATCCATATAATACAGGTTACAAGATATACTATCTATATAATACAGGTCACAAGCAATATTATTTTATAATACAGGTTACAAGATATACTATCTATATAATACAGGTCACAAGCAATATTATTTGTATAATACAGGTTACAACCTATACTATCTGTATAATACAGGTTACAACCTTTACTATTTATATAATACAGGATACAAGCTATGCTGTTCATATAATACAGGTTATAAGCTATGCTGTCCATATAATACAGGTTACAAGATATACTATCTGTATAATTTAAAGGATACAATTTTTAGAAATTATCTCCACTTTCATAGTTTTAACCCTTTCCTTTCATTTTTGTGAAAAAATGCGAAATTTCACAAAAAACACGAGAGGAAATTTTCTCATTTTTTCGCGAAAAGTTTCGTTTGCTGCAAACCTTACGTAGAACAGGCTCTCTCTCCGTTTTGTAATTTATACACAGAGAGAACCTGTTCTACGCAGACCGGGCTTTTGCCACAGGGTTATTGTGAACGGAAAATACATAAATCTTGAAAAGACGACATCTAGTGTCCTATCTGTTATTTTAATTTTTCTATGGTACAGATTATCCAGCAAAAAATACATATGTGAATTCTGAGAATGAGTTGGAGTGGGAGAGGGAGAGCATGGACAAATAATGATGAAAAACTCAGGTTTATTACTCTCAGAGGAGTAGGAGTGAGGTTCATTACTTTATAGAGGTTCGAGGGGATCTAAATTATTTATATTTTTTATAAACATTAGACATTTTAGATCTTGTTTTGCTGTTTCTGAAAATAATTGAAAAACATTGAATTTCAACTATTTGTGAAAATATCAGGTAAATGAAAAATAATCACATTTCAACACCAAATATTCAAAGTACAAGAATCATTTTTATAACAAAAACTGTTTGCCAACCAATTGAAACAAAAACAATACAGTATTCGCCGGATCCAGAAGCATCTTTGTATACTAATTTCGATATGTCTTGAATTTTTTCTTACTAGTGACTTTTATTGGTTTTAGAAATACTAAAAGAATTGGGTTTTTGCCACAAACTCAAATCTTCTGATCCCAATATATTTGCAACCTGATGGTGCAAACCTTTGATATTTCAAACTTAGATTATTTTATCTTTAAGTATTAATAGTTTGAAATATCTTAGGTCTACGACATTGGGTTACAAAGATATAGAGATTAGAAAATCAGAGTTTCTGCAGCAAAAACTAAACTCCCTTCAATCACGGTCACAGTTTTCAGACTTGTAATAAAAATTCGGCAAAATACTCTTATTTTTTTATGGGCACTTACATAAACTGTAAAGGGGGTGGGTCCAATTGTTAAAAAAGTCGAAAACCATCACCCTTACATCTACACTTCTATTCCTTTGGCCAGGAAGCTCTGGAGAGAAATCTCTGGTGCGATCAATTCGTGCAAACAGGGTTGGTATTCTCCAAGAATTAAAAACTGTTTCTCAGAGGAAGTTAAACTCCACCACGGTCTTCTGGGAAAAAGATAAAATAAAGATCACCTTCAACTCCTACCGTGTCAAAAGAAAGATAAAAAGAAAAAATCTAAATATTCTTTCTACTTTTCCTCCAGTCCTTGATGATGACAAAAAACCAGTAATATTCGAACGAAGTGGAAACAATACATCCATACTTATACTTGGAGGTAGAGACTAATAAATTCTTGCTGATGAGATGACTACTATCAACTGTTCAATTGCTCAGGTTTCATGATTTTTTTTTCTCAGTGGATTGTAACGTCAAGTATCTATTTTTAAAATTTGATAGAAAATATGATTTTTATTCCCCCAGAAAATACAAAGTGGTTCGACAGTCTAATCAACTTGCGCATACCCTTTGGCAATACAAATAATATCCTTCTCTGTAAAGCTTGCCTTGGGCAAATAAGTGATTATTCCTCCTCTTTTCTTTCCTGCTTCATGAGTAGTCAACCCTATCCGATTCTGTAGAGATTAAACATTGCAACCCCCCCCTCATATTGATAGACAATCAACTAAATGTACCCCCATTTACTGAATATTTGTATGTCCCCCCCCCCCCCCCCAACTTCATAGACAACCAATTAAGTACAGTATCTGTTTCCATAGATAAAGATCTTTGAAAGATAACCAACTGAAAAAGAATTCTGTTTAGCCATTCCCCTTCTGAAGAAAACCCCCCTCCCTCCTTTACAGTATTGGGTATATTCCCTCCTTCTGTTCTCTTGTGATAGTTTGCCTGCAGGTGATCGAATACAAATAGGTTACACATAATGCAGGGTCTATTATATCTTCAGGAAGATAGATAGTGAGATACCAGGATATTCATAGAAAATTTACAATTTAATTGATTCTAATATTTAACTTTGAATATTGAATACAAAATATAAAGCTAACAGATCCTTTACAAAACTATGTAAATAACTATGCAAATAATATACGCCTTCTTATCATTGTGAACTAAACTTCCATGCTAATGATTGAAGTGCTATAATTGGACATCTGTAAAAGACAGTGAAGCTCTGTTGAATTCTGTTTAAATCTGACTAATGTATTTAATAGAATTGCAGAGTTATTAATGTAAAAATTCCTCTGTCTTCCTCCCCTGTCTTATGCGTACTGCAAATTGTACAGAGTATGTATTATGAACAGTGTACATTAAGGTGACCACAAATGAGAATAATTTTTAAAAATGGCGCGTGCAATGACTGCAGTAACTTTTTTCCATTGCACTGCATACTATGAGTAATTTAAGGTTGACAAATCCTAAATTCTATTACATAATTTCTTTATTTTCAACTCAGATCTGTTAGAATTTAAAAAAATAGTGCAATTAAATAAGCAGGCCAATTAGAAAGAACCTTTTTGAACCTTTTTCAGACAAAAATATGTTACCAATTTAATCTTTTTTGGACCCTAAGGAAGAAAATTATATGTGACATAATAAATTAAAGAAATTTTTTTGGAGCTATGTAGGGCTTTTACAAACTAAAGAGTTAATGAGTTAAAAAATTTAGACGGGAGATTAAAAATTGGTCATCCATGTATCTTTGAAACAATATCTTCTGTTATCGCCGTTAATAAAATTGAAATTGTTAACTAACGATAAATAAAAAAATAAATAAAAAATACAGTTAACGAAACGAACGTTCCGTTCTTACCTTTATAACTAACAGCTAGACCTTAAATTTTTTATTGGTTGGAATTTACAATTAGGAATAAGGAATTAACAATTACGCTAGAAGGGTTGGAACATACCCAGCTCTACTCATCCATGCTTATTTTTCATAAAAGACATAACAATATCCATGGTTTAATTTTCTGAACTAATGTTGTATTTGTACACTCCATATATAGCTGGAGAAAGTGTTGGTTTAAATAAAGTAGGATTTAGTGAGATTTGGTCAATCTTGCCATTCTCACTTTTATCCTTTTCAATCTGTTTTAAAGCTTTAAAAGCATTTATAAAATATCAAAGCAAATCTTACTTTTAAATTTTAATTGAGGCTGTTTGAAATTTTACATTTACATGTGTTGAATTCTTTATTTCACATTTAAAATTGGTAAAAACAATTTACTATATACACCACATTGTTTGCATTCCCTGATATTTCTAATTTACCTGAGTGAAGTATATATATATGTATTATATTGTAGACTGTAGAGTAAATCCATTAATCCTATATAGAACACACCCAAGATAAAGAAATTGATTATTTTTTAGTTTACTTACTTTAATTTTCTTTTAACATTAATACATCTTTTTGATTGAGCTGAACTAATAGTTAATTAATGGCGGTATCTGGTTCAAGTTATATTTACAAATAGATATTTTAAGTGATACAGAGTTCAGAAAAAAATAAAGATCCTTTTCTTGTAGACTGGCATACTATAAGAACATCTAAAACTAAATTCTTTTATTTTTATTTTCAAAATCAGCCTAAACATGATTAAAGGATGGACAAACTGGAAGAAAATATAGAACAAGAAATATAGAAATCTCAAAATGTTTTCATCTGATATCATATAATATTTATAAATATTGTAAAATTTATTTAGAATAATTTATTACAGTTAAAAATATTTAATTGTATGAGGTTAATATCACCCATCATTAAAATAGGAGCATTTAACTAAATTGAATAAAAGCCAAATAACGTCTACCATTCTCTTTTTTTTTTATAAATATACATTTTGATTAACATGGCGGATATACATTAAAACTTTCATAATGTCAAATTTTAATCTGTAGATCATTGTGTAATGTAAACCTAACCTTACGCCTCCAGTGGCCGAATTTAAAGAATTTGAGCGGCGGTTTAAAAATGGTTGGTTCCACTTAAAATTGAATCAAATGTTTCAAGATTTAAGCCGGCGCTTGATTTAAACCGGATTTTGGCGGATTTAAACCGCGGCTCAAATTCTTTAACCCTATTCCCGCTGGGGGGGGGTCAATTTGACCCCCCCCTGTAGTTTTTTCTACATAACTCAAAAAGTATTGGTCTGAGGCTGTTGTAAAAAATTTGGGCCCGATCGGTTCAGCCGTTTTGACGTTTATTGGATACAACCAAACAAACAAACAGACAAACAGACAAGCCAAATTTATATATAGATTACATGGGTAATTTTAATTATAAACATAATTGGAATAAGTGAACTATTTTAAAGTATAAAATGTTAATACAACAAGTCATTTTCAAAAAATGCAATATGCTGTAAAACTGGAACAAAAGTCTATTGCTGAATTTAAAAATATTTAATATCATCTAAAGGGATTTGTTCAATGTGGGGGGGGGGGTGAAAGCTGTACAGTCCACATTAGTATTCCTAAGAAACAGCTCATGTCAGGAAGTGGGTTTGTGAAATAGAATTTATGACACTATTGTTGTATTTTATTTACTTATATATTTGTATTGGACAGGAAGCAAGGTTGGATCAAATTTTCATCACATCACTGGGATTGTATTTTCTCATTCCATATTCTTACAACAGTCTTATATACTGTTATAAATTTATTTTATGATGAACTACATTAGAAAGTAATGATATTGTTACACATCCAGTATTTTAGATGCAAGACAATTAGTATATCTTTCAGAGGAAATAAATCAGATGATCTCTACTTAGATGACAATCATTATGACAGCATCAGATCTCAAAAAATATAATAAGTGTTTAATGTAGCTTTTGATCAGATTTCGTTTAATTCTATACTCAGAGATATAAATGTATCGCTAATAAAATAACATAATAAAGCCCCTAAAACAAACATGTCAAAAATCACTGAAATAAATAAAATTAATAAAAAGTGCACTAAAGTACACAACACAAACCTACATTCTACAAAATTAGTCAAAGTGAGAATAATTCAACCCTGTCTAAAATAGTACTTGTACAAAGGAATTGAGTCTTTGCCACAAGCTCAAATTTTCTAATCCCTATATCTTTGGAACCTGATGGTGTAAACCTTTGATATTTCAAACTTAGATTTATTTATCTGACAGAATTTATGGTTTGAAATGTCTGACGCTTACGAAATTTAATTTTAAAGATATAGGAATTAGAAAATCTGAGTTTGTGACAAAGAATCAAATCCTTAACCTCATGGGGTCAGATCAAATCCTTTATCTCATGGGGTCAGATCAAATCCTTAACCTCATGGGGTCAGATCAAATCCTTAACCTAATGGGGTCAGATCAAATCCTTAATCTCATGGGGTCAGATCAAATCCTTAATCTCATGGGGTCAGATCAAATCCTTAACCTCATGGGGTTAGATCAAATCCTTAACCTCATGGGGTCAGATCAAATCCTTAATCTCATGGGGTCAGATCAAATCCTTAATCTCATGGGGTCAGATCAAATCCTTAACCTCATGGGGTCAGATCAAATCATTAATCTCATGGGGTCAGATCAAATCCTTAACCTCATGGGGTCAGATCAAATCCTTAACCTCATGGGGTCAGATCAAAATAAAGATTCTGTAGTCTGTAGTGTAGGTCTAAATTAATATTGAATTCAAATGACATTTTTTGTATGGATCTGGACCTAGAAACCCCACTATAGACAATGTCCACATGAAGATGTAATTTTCCAAGGAAGGAATAGATATTTCGGAAATGTTAAGAATGTAAAATAAGGAATAAACCTGCAACTACTTTAATTCACAGCACTAAAAGATGTCAGACCTGTTAAAATGGAAGCAATGCCATATCAGGCATCTGTGAAGCCATTATATTAGCAGTTTAGCTGAGGAGAGAACCATCCTACTAAACCTTACAAATGGATGTAAATTGAAACAATCAGGTAAAAGCGTGAAACTTGTGTGTAGATATCTGGATAGATTACTTTACAAAACTTTTTCTTTTTCACGATGTTTGGATTGCTTTTTTAAAAAAGCCCTACACATTTTCATAATTGCTTTCTCTTCCAGTTATTATATAGTAGTCATCATATTATAAGATCTTAATGTCATTTAATTTTAATCTGAATTTAAAGTTCTAGTAAAATCTATATCGAAACACCCCTGGTAAGTAATGGAATAACGGAAACTCTGACTGAAATATCAGATGGTCTGTAATCACTATAGTTTTAGTAGAAGTAAATATTTCCATTTAGTGTATAGCTCCGATACAAGGATTTATCTCTAATTGAATGATGAGATAGATAGAAAGATAGATGTTACCGCAATGCAATTTCGATTGGTTCAGAATTGACAACAAACACATGACTGAACCCTGATTGGATCAGGGGCTAATGGATTCGGCATTCAAAAGTGTATAGTTTATGTTTCCTGATATGAATCATATGGATTGGAGGAATTTTTTGGAGAAAATGAATTTTTACTTGACATTATTTGCTCAAACATACAGATTATAAAAATAAAAGATTCATTTTTTATATAAAACATTGACATTTATTTCCTGCGAACAATAACAACTTTATCAGACTAAAACTTTCGGCATGAAATTTCAGGCTGAGAAATTTGGAATTATTCGTAATTATATACTTGAATTGTGACTATATATTGAATAAATATCATTTAAGTGGAAAGTTTAACTTCCAAGATGAACAATTGAATCTTTCTGTGAAATGTTGGAAGATAAATTAAACCATATATGAAGGATTATTAGATATATACTGATAAATGTATGGAAGAGTAAGTATGAAAGGAGTAGAAGTATGCAAACAAACAAAGCAATCAGGTTTATGTACACAAAAGAAAATATGAATATATCTAGCTAGGAACATACATATAAAGATTGATAGATAGATAGATGGAGATAATTGTATTAGATAAAAAGACAGAATGAATGATTAGTGTAGATTGTTCATATTAGTGCTGTTGGTTTATTATACATTAACTTATTCATTGTAAATAATGAAGAGAATGCTGCTTATGAAAATATGACAAAGGAACTGAGTTTTTGCCACAAAATCTGATATCATTGCTATTTCTTTGCAACCTGAGGGTGTAAATCTTTGATATTTCAAACTATTATTATTTGATCTAAAATGATTCATAGTTTGAAATATCTAAGGTCTCCGACATTGTGTTGCAAAGATATTGAGATAAGAAAATCAGAGTATGTGACAAAGACTCAATTCCTTTGATATTTTTCACGTCTCAAGGAAACACTTTTCATTTAATTTCTTTTTGCAAGAAAAATTGGATAGTTAAATATGGTTTTTGTAAATAACTAGTGTATTAACTGTAACCCTTTCCATATTTACCATATACTTGCTCGTTTGAAAACCCTTAATATAAATATCTTTATATAAGGGGAACTTTTTGTTAGTGAAAAAGACAAAAAGTTAAAGCTATTAATCTTAAAAAAATTAGCATTGTAGAGAAGAAAAGCTAGAGAAGGGGATATTAAAACATCAATTTCATTAAAAAATCAGAAATTTTGGAGTTATTCCCCCAACCTTCCTTAAAATATTCCTTTTCAATATTGCTTGCTGTGAAATATTAAATTTTCTTTCTTTTAGAATTTCAATTTGATATTAATGGCTTTACAGTAGTTTCCTCAATGCTGTGAAACAGGAGGATGACCAAACTACCGAGTTAAAAGTTGTAACATTTTTCATTGGTAACAATGGACAATAATACGCAACAATGCGCAATGGTTGCTTCCTTTGCGCATTAGGGTTACGCGCAATATTGACATTTTTGTGCATTGATTCGCAATATATATTGCGCCAAAATTTGACATTGCGAATATGAATTTTGCGCAATTGCTTAATTGCGATTTTGCGTTATTGCATTATTGCATTTTTGCGCATTGGTACTGTTAAATACCCTTGTGTATAGAAGCTAAAGCCCCAACCCAGTCCCTCATTTCCGGTAATTCCTCCGAGTCGGTACCAAAGCTTCATTTACATTTACACTATCCCATGTTTCGATTGTGTGAAGAAAATGCTAACATCTAAGCTACTGGAAGTAATTTAGAAAGATAGCAAATCAAAATATATAGAAGAGATGTATATTTATTCTTCTCTTAGATAGTGAAAATTTCTCCATCCCTTTTCCCCCAAACTCAGAGGCTCAAAGCTAGGCGTATTCAGGGGGGCAATGGGGTTCAGTCCCTTCCCCCTAGCACAGTGAAATTTATGGTTTCCATAGGTTTTTGGGCGCCAGCGGTTGCTGAGCCCCCTAGAAAGTGAAACTTTTTACCCCCCCCCCCTCCCCCTCTAGGACACATTCCTGAATACGCCCCTGTACCCCCAGTAATTATAATAATAAAATTGGACATGAATGTAATGAGTTCAGTGATTTAATTAATATGTGTAAAAAAACAAAGTTTGGATTATATCAGTTTAGGATACTCTTTCTTTCCATAAACATTCAAGCCTCAGTAAACTTCTAGTCAAATTATTTGCAAAATATCTTATACCTCCGATATTTATTTCCTATTTTATTCTTATTACGTAGAAAGGTTAATGGTGGAAGTAATAGGTTAAACATAATATGTGTTATGCATAGTGTTATACATTTATTTATGCAAAGGAACTGATATTCTCATTTCTATATCTTTGCAACCCGATGTTGTAGACCCTTGCTGATTCAAACTATGACTTATGTTAGATCATTGTCTATAGTTTGAAATATTAAAGGTTTACACCATCAGGTTGCAAAGATATAGGAATTAGAAAATTTTAGTTTTTTATTATTTATTGCACCTCAAAATCATGTATTAGCGCAATGTAGGGCTAGTTTTTTGCGCAAAACCGCGCAATCTTCATTGCGAATTGTTAATTTCAATAAATGAAATAATAAGCAAAACAAAAAGCTGTTTTTGCGAAATATTGCGCTTGTTTTTATTGCGCAAAATAGTTACAACCCTTTCAAAAATGATAGTTTTAATAGAAAAGTTTTCAATAACGATCGTTCTCAAAACAATCGTTTCGTTTTCAGATTTTCTTCATCGTTAACAAATAACGAACGTATTTTTAAAAGTTCAAACTGACCATTCCTAGATATGGGGAGTTGAAAATTAGAGTTTGAGGTGAATAATCAGTTTCTTTTGATGATTACAGGATATCCAATTATAAATACTTATTGACGGAGGTTAGAGGTGCAGAGGCCGGATAGAGAGGTTTGACGGAGGCTAATTTCAAGCTCCGAGGTTCTGTCGGTGTTTAGTATCACCTAACCCTGGGGATAAGGGAGGATACTCCTACAGTCTAATATTCTCTTACTTTAATGCGTTACATATAAAGAGACGATTCTTCCGTTCATGATAGTACTCTAAAATCTTTGTCTGGTAAAGATAAACAGAGATATTCTTTTTTTCCAAGCTGAAAATTGATTATTTTCCATCCCGTGTTCGACTCTATATATAATTGGAAGGTCACTGGAAGTTACGATATTTTTCCAATACTTTTAAATATATGTAATTTCTACTGAATGTCAACAATGTTCTTTGTTTACTTTAAAAGTTAACTCAAGGCTTTAGAGTGTATTTTGTGGGTGTTGGCCAGTTATATGACTTTATAGACTCCGTGTGTAGACACTTTTTCGCTTGATCATAAGTAAAAAATAATATTGTAGTAAGTTCAGATATTATTTTATATTTTTGTTTCTATATTTCCATTAAAAATGTTTAAAAGTTTAAACTTCCAATTAAGCTGTAAATAACTTTTCAAGTTTTCAAAGATCAAGGCTTTAAAAAATTAAATAGCAGGCATCCCCTGAATAATTGATTTATGCATCAAGCTCTAGATAGGCATAAATGCATTTTGATAATCTATTTTCATGAAAATAAAAAATATATCATATTTTTTTCTCACAGAAAAAAGGATTAGCTTGAAGTTTTCTTTTTATAAGGAAACATGGTGTACTTCAGTGAAAAAAACTAAACTAAAAGTAAGTGAATAATCTAAACTAAAAATAAGTGTACTCTAGTGAATAATCTAAACTAAACTAAGTGTACTCTAGTGAATAATCTAAACAAAAAAATAAGTAAACTAAAAGTAAGTGTAGTCTATAGTGAATAAAATAAACTAAAAGTAAGTGTACTCTAGTGAATAATCTAAACTAAAAATAAGTGTACTCTAGTGAATAAACTAAACTAAAAGTAAATGTACTCTAGTGAATAATCTAAACTAAAAATAAGTGTACTCTAGTGAATAAACTAAACTAAAAGTAAGTGTAGTCTATAGTGAATAAACTAAACTAAAAGTAAATGTACTCTAGTGAATAATCTAAACTAAAAATAAGTGTACTCTAGTGAATAAACTAAACTAAAAGTAAATGTACTCTAGTGAATAATCTAAATTAAAAATAAGTGTGCTCTAGTAAATAAACTAAACTAAAAGTAAGTGTAGTCTATAGTGAATAAACTAAACTAAAAGTAAATGTACTCTAGTGAATAAACTAAACTAAAAGTAAGTGTAGTCTATAGTGAATAAACTAAACTAAAAGTAAATGTACTCTAGTGAATAAACTAAACTAAAAATAAGTGTACTCTAGTGAATAAACTAAACTAAACGTAAGTGGTCTAAAATGATTAAACTAAACTCAAAGTAAATGTACTCTAGTGAATAAACTAAACTAGAAGTAAATGTACTCTAGTGAATAAACTAAACTAGAAGTAAATGTACTCTAATGATTAAACTAAACTAAAAGAAAAGTGTACTCTAGTGATTAAACTAAACTCAAAGTAACTGCACTCTAGAATACACAAAAATAAATAAAAGTGTACTCTAGTGATTGAACTAAACTAAAAGTAAGTGTACTCTAGAATACACAAAAATAAATAAAAGTGTACTCTAGTGATTAAACTAAAATCAAAGTAAGTGTAATCTAGAATACACAAAAATAAAGAAAAGTGTACTCGAGTGATTGAACTAAACTCAAATTAAGTGAACTCAAGAATACACAAAAATAAATAAAAGTGTACTCGAGTGATTAAACTAAAATTAAAGTAAGTGTATTCTAGAATGCACAAAAATAAAGAAAAGTGGACTCTAGTTAATAAACTTATCTGAAAGAAAGTGTACTCCAGTTAATAGGACAAAACTAAGAGTGAACTCCAGTGAATATGACAAAACTAAAAGTGTACTCCAGTGAATAAATGAAACTATAAGAAAGTGTACCCGAGTGATTCTTGAATTATTAAGATGACTGATGAACACTTTAAGATACTTTTAATTCTCTGCATTTTCCTTTCTCAATCAGGTACCATATTTACAATAATATTATCTAAAATTAAAACATATTTTTGTTACAATATTTCCTAAAATCAGAAAACTAAAACTAAATAACAAATGAAATAGATGTTTCAAAATATTAGGAAAATACTCTACATTTGATTACAATTTTCTAAATAAACACTGTAAAACTAATCAATTTAAATTTAATGTGATTTTTAAAAAACCTTGCAAAGAACAAAACTGTTACTCAGTTGAAACTTTTTGATTTAACTTCAAAGTTTTACAAAGCTAAGATTAAATCTTAGACACAAGTTTTAAGACATTTAATATTAAAAATGTTGCACATTAAATCTGATTAAAACTTTTCCAACAATTTTATAAAGATTGTGTCTTTAAAATTCCTATTACAGATATGTGTTGGTTAGGAATATATATGTATGTATTCTCGATCATTTATCATAGAAATATATATATAATAGAATTGTTCAAAGAATTTTGACTACTGAGGATCGTCATGCGAGCAAGAAGAGTCTATGTAACATTATAATTAGTATAATTCATTTTTTTATAAAATGTGAAGTTTAAAAACTGTAATATATATAATAATATAAATTCTCATCATGATCGAACACATACAATATTTAGTCCACTGTGCACTGTACTTGTACAGTGTACCTATGCACAGTGTACAGTTTTCTTGAGTTGCAAAAATATTATAATATAAAATTGTTTAAAGAATTGTAACTACTGAGGATCGTCATGATAGGCGTGAAACATTATGTTTAGTATAATTCTTTTTTAATAAAAAATGTGAAGTTAAAAACTGAAATATATACATACATTTATATAAACATTTTATCTTTTCTCTATGCATTGTCAGCATATATACATCATCAATTAGTTCATTAATTAGTTCTGTTTACTCTTCTAATTAAAACTAATATCCTTGTATAATGGAAGTAGGTATATTGATTCATTTGTGTGTACAATATGCATGTATATATTTATATATTCATGTATAATGTACATATATACATATTCAAAGATGGTAATTAAACATATGAACAATTATGCTAGTAATCAATATTTTTACAATCATTAAGATTATAATGTTTTAGTTTCAAAATATAGGTTTCTAAAAACAATCTCTTTATCCAAAACTACATAAATTCAAATTTCAAAACAGAAACATAAATTTTCTTTAAAAATTAATGCAAATTCCGTTTAACCATTTATTTTGCTGATTGGTAAATATTTGCTGAGTAGACTTTATGGATTTTCTGCAACACTTCAGTTGAGAATATAATAAAACCTAAATTAACCAAAAGGAAAAGTTTAAAAAGTTTATGACACAAATTAAAACAATCAGGTTTGCTATCATGAGTGATTGGACAGAGGCGCAAAGAGGAAGGAGGTTCCCTAGCACCCTAAAAGTAGAGGCATTGCGTTATAATTAAAAAGGCTAGGTTTACATTTGTTGGACAATCTTCCTTCCCTAATAATATATAATAACAATAACATCAACTTTATCTTCTGAATATTGTTTAGTTGGAGAAGATAAAACAAGATGGAGAAGAGGAGAACAAGAAGAAGAAGAAGAAGAAATGCAAGAAGGAAGAATTATTTCATCATCTGCAGAATTCAGGCTCAAGGAGGGGGAAACTGTTATTTTCCCCTGTCATACAGTGTTCCAAGGTAATATTATTCCTCTGTCATACAGTGTTCCAAGGTAATATTATTCCCCTGTCATACAGTGTTCCAAGGTAATATTATTCCCCTGTCATACAGTGTTTCAAGGTAATATTATTCCCCAGTCATACAGTGTTCCAAGGTAATATTATTCCTCTGTCATACAGTGTTCCAAGGTAATATTATTCCCCTGTCATACAGTGTTCCAAGGTAATATTATTCCCCTGTCATACAGTGTTTCAAGGTAATATTATTCCCCAGTCATACAGTGTTCCAAGGTAATATTATTCCCCTGTCATAGTGTTTCAAGGTAACATTATTTCCTTGTCATACACTGTTCCAAGGTATTATTATTCCCCTGTCATACAGTGTTCCAAGGTAATATTATTCCCCTGTCATACAGTGTTCCAAGGTAATATCATTCCCCTGTCATACAGTGTTCCCAGGTAATATTATTCCCCTGTCATACAGTGTTCCAAAGTAAAATTATTCCCCTGGCATTCAGTGTTCCTAGATATTATTATTTCCTTGTCATATAGTGTTCAAAGGTAATATTATTCCCCCTGTCATTATATGTTCATTTAGAAAAATATTATATGTCATACTAAAGTTTAAGATTAACAACAAAAATATCACTCAATAATTTACACTCAAGGACATATTTGTTGATATTCAGGTAGTTCTGTTATAACCTGGAGCTGGGCGGGTAAGCTGGTTTCTGCAGGAAATGTCAAGGTTTGAATATCTTTTATTCAGTTTTTATAACATCTAGATCACAAGGATTGTATACTTTATTCACTATTCGAACTGAAACACCTCTAAACCTTTATTATGATTTTTTAAACTTATTAATCGCTCCTGCTATATTGCAAAAACCCGTTCTTCTGGTGGATTTTTAATGTAAATAATTTGATAAAATCTTGCCACTTTTGTTTAATCCTGGATTTACGAGTTTTTCTTCATCATAATCAGAATTATGTACTAATTCTGAGGCACAAATTTAGAATTGTTGATTCAATTCAAGGTTATAATGCAAGGACAGTTAATTGCAGTTGCGTATACTTTGCGTACATATTGAAACCAGTTATCTCTGGGCGAAATTTGTAAACAAGAATAAATGCATCATTGTTTGTTTAGTATCCGAGGAGGATAAAAGGCATTGAATTTTGAAAATTTTGATAGTTAACATAATAGTTTCTTTTGACCAGCATATTTCATTGATTTATTGATTTTTTATGTAAAAGATGAATCCCATGTCAGGCTGTGACATCCGTCTTGTGTTTACATTACCGTCCAGAGGCAGTACAAAAGAAAACTGATTAATAACTCATACAAACCGCAAAACTTTTGATGGTTCGAAATTCTTTTAAAACGGGAAATCAAACCAAGACGTCTGAACTCCAGTTTGCTTTTAGGTATTAGGAGAGGATCGTATTCAAGTCCTTGAAGATGGAAAAGAATTGAGGTAATCAAAGAGTCTGTATTGTCTGTATAGACACAAATTGTAAATTTAAATTTGAAATGGGAAGGTTTTATTCACATGCAGTGCCCATGAAAGCTTTGTCTGGTCAAGAATGAATTATTATAAATTAAATACTTAGCAAGCTAAAAATGACATGTTCTTCGAGATTATGGATCAGATATAGAATTCTAGAATACTGCTGTGAATCTCTTATCTAGAGTGTAAACACAGTTGTATAATAAATTCATTTAAGGTTTAAATTATTCTTAGAATAGAAAATATAAGAGTAGAGGATCGAGGTGAAGTCTCCTGTACTCTTAATCTTAAATCTAATCCTCAACATCTAAACCATACGCTGCAAATATTAGGTAAAAAATGAGGCAAATCGGTTCAGGCTTAAAGTTTATTGTCACACAAAACATGACAGTTGAGAACTTGAAAGACAACTAAGAGATCGTCCTAGATCCACGAAATAGTTTGCAGCATTTATTGGACCCGAATTTTGAAATAAAATTTCCAAAATTCCTGCTGCCAGAAAGTCAATTTTTTTTAATAGTCCAATTTATTTCTCCTTTCTAAAACAAAAACAGATAGGAAGGTGTTGACCAGGTACAAAGACGATCTTTATGTCGTCTCTCAACAGATAGGAAGGTTTAGACCAGGTACAAAGACGATCTTTATGTCGTCTCTCAACAGATAGGAAGGTTTAGACCAGGTACAAAGACGATCTTTATGTCGTCTCTCAACAGATAGGAAGGTTTAGACCAGGTACAAAGACGATCTTTATGTCGTCTCTCAACTTTCATGTTTAACGGAACTCTCTGTTACTAATACAGACAGTGTAAACTTATTTCTATTCGAATTATTGTAGATAATAATGCGAAAAGTTAAAAATATTGGTATTTTTGGATAACATATATTTCCTTTACATGCCTAACCTATTGGATTGGATAAATACATTTTTGTACATCAATCATATTTTAGGATATTTCCCTTTCTGATAAATTTTTTTTCATCCAAGTTAATCATTCTAATAAAAGCGAAAGTTTTTTTTAAGATGTATAGAATAAATTTATGTAGAATAATACTTTTACCAAATATATTTAATCATTTTGAAATACCTGAACTATCTGCTTTTAATTAGTTCTTTTCTAATATTTTTCTCAAGAGACAAATTTTACATGGTTTAACAAAACTAAACTTTTAAAGTAATTATTCAACATTATTTTTATGAAATAGTAGAATATATATTTTGTGCAGGTGCACAAGAACCTTAAAATTCTTAGAAAAACTTACTTAGTTATTGCTAATTGAAGTACTGTAGGTATATAAAATATCAACAAGCTAAGCAACTTATTTAAAACTTTCCTTTAGTATTTTGTCTAGTCTCAACTTAATAATCTAAAAGGGTTAACATTACATAAATCTTCATGTATAGTTTAGTATTTGGTTTAGTCCAAACTTAATAATCTAAAAGGAATAAAGATACATGAATGTTTATGTATTTGGTTTAGTCCAAACTTAATTATCTTAAAAGTGTTAAAGATACATGAATGTTTATGTATTTGGTTTAGTCCGAACTTAATAATCTAAAAAGGGTTAAAGATACATGAATGATCGATCGAGTCAAGTGTACAGTATATTTCTTAAGTGTACTCAGATATTAGTAAAGGTTTGTTTATATTTTAGTTTAAAACTAATATATTTAGTTCCTCCCAGAGCACATATTATCGGAGCCAAGACTTTGAACCTGACAGAGGGAGAGAGATTAAAACTTTCTTGTACTGTACATGGATACCCTATACCTACTGTACACTGGTCTAAACAGGTTAGTATATAATGTAATACAGTGTACATGCATACCCTGTACACCGATCTAAACAGGATATTATTTAAAGTAGAGTGTACATGGATACCCTGTATCTACTGTACACTGGTTTAGATAAGTTATAATATACCATGTACTGTACCTAATGTAAACTGGATTACGCAGGTTAGTAAATACTGAACACTGTACATGCAAACACCATGTACCTACTGTACCTGGTCATAACAGATTATTATATACTAAACAGTGTACATGGATACTCTGCACCTACTGTACACTGGTCTAAACAGATTAGTATATACTAAACAGTGTACAAGGATACCCTGCACTTACTGTACACTGTCTAAACATTTTTTTATATACTGTATCCTTTTACATGGATACCTTGTACCTAATTAAGTCTAATTAAGTTTTAATTTACTGTACAACGGATAAACTGTACTTTATGTGTACAATATACAATATAGATAAAAAATAATGTTAATGAGATATAATTTTTGTTCTGCAGGGTCCAGGAAGCAGTATTGGTACAGGTGCAACTCTAGTTGTACATGAAGTTAAGAAAGATAATGCTGGGTTGTACACATGTACAGCTAGAAGTTCAGAGGGACAGAGTACAGATACAGTATCTGTACTTATCTTGTGTAAGTAATACATCTTTTAGATCAAATCAAAGTTTTAAAGAAAAATAGTTTTAATTGTTGTTAATAGTTTAAACTTATATCATGTCCCATATAGTTGCCAAGTTTAAGTTTAGTTAATCCTAGTCATATATTTCATTGAGTAGACAGTAAATATGATATTATATTCTAAACTTGAATATTCTCTAGAAGTCTTTGATCAACTTTCATCCAAAATATTATCTTTTTATACTCCTGAAATAATGATGGATATAATTGAATATTTGAGAAAATAATCTCCGATAAATTCGTTTTAGATAAACCCATAATAAAACTACAGAGGAAGTTTCAAAGAGAAAATACGGAAAAAATATTTTCTTTGGCCTGCTCCATAAATGCTAATCCACCAGCTAAGGTAATATTTTCTTTGGTCTGCTCCGTAGATGCTAATCCACCAGCTAAGATATATTATTTGATCTAATAGAATTCAAAGTTTGAAATATCTAAGGTCTACGACATTGGAATCCAAAGATATAGGGTTTAGAAAAGCAGAGTTTATGGCAAAGACTCAATTCCTTTTTGGAATGAGGAACTGTCCTTGGGAGCATCTTTGAAAGGCTTGATTAACAGAATTAGGAGCTTTTCATTTTTTTACTTTAAAAATATAACATTCAATCAGGCATTATCCTTTCAAGTGCTTACAGAAACATAGAATTTAATTAAAGATTAACAATGTAATCAATGCTCTTCAAAAATTTTTATCTCTCACTTTTTGCCAGATGGTTTCTAATAATAACTGAATTATAATTATAATATAAACCTGAAACTAGGCTCCCATTAATAACGTAATCACAGTCTAAGTCAAATTCGATTTATTATTCATAAATAATTAATTTATCCCAGCATGCAAGAACTATATAATTAAGTTCTTATACAAATATATATAATATCATTATTATAATACAAACACAACCTTTTATCAGATTTAAAGTCGGTGGGGGGCGGGGGGNACTAGCTTTAAATATTTACAGTCTTGAATCCGTTAAATACCACTAGCTTTAAATATTTACAGTCTTGAATCCGTTAAATACCACTAGCTTTAAATATTTACCGGGTCAAATTGACCCCCCCAGCGGGAATAGGGTTAAAGCTGGTAAATATCTAGATTTAAGAACCTAGATACTATATATACAATATTGTAAAGGTCTCTATAGGTTTACAGATGGTAAATATCTAGATTTAAGAACCTAGATACTATATATACAATATTGTCAAGGTCTCTAGGTTTACAGATGGTAAATATCTAGATTTGAGAACCTTGATACATTATACATAATACATCAGGGTGTCAAGGTTCCTGGTTTAAAGTTGGTAAAAATCTAGATTTAAGAACCTAGAACCATAATACATCATATTGTGAAGATTTCTTTATATACAATATTGTCTATGTTCATGGTTTGAAAATGGTAAATATCTTGTACGATCATGACATGACAACAATTATTATATTATTCATTTGTTTTAAAAAGAAACTATAGTTTTTTCATTTCTCTGAACTATCCAAGTTGTTCGTCCATCGTCCATCGTTCACTACAAATTGTGTTCATTCCATGAATTTCTTTAGTTCTCAAAAAATATACTGTCTAGGTTTCCTGGTTTAAAGATGGGAAATACTTAAAAACTGAAAACCTTCAAGAAGGATCTGAACAACATCATTTTCTCTCGGTGAAATCTCTCAAGGTAAGCTTAAAAACAATGATTTTCCAAAACAGAGAAAGCTAGATTTTCCCAAATATTTTTTGTAATTAATTTTATAAAAAAATAATATGAGGCATAAGTATTCTTTTTGGCTTCTCTTAGAAATGTTGAAACAAATTAAAATCAACTTGTCTAAAATATCATAATTATTACAGTAATCTAATTATGGTAACTATTATAATTATGATAATAATTACAGGAATCTGATTTAAAATATCTATGTACTTGGTAATATTAAATATTTTGTCCACATTATTAGATAAAATATCTATGTACTTGGTAATATTAAATATTTTGTCCACATTATTAGACAAAATATCTATGTACTTGGTAATATTAAATATTTTGTCCACATTATTAGATAAAATATCTATGAAAAGTTTCCATATTCATCAGTTTATTATTTCTTGGTAACACTACACTCTTCTTGCAGATGTAATTTTATCCTTACTTGTATTCAATGTAATTTATGAAACCGAACAAATAATAATTTTATTGAATTTTGATTTTATTAATTCTAGAAATATTGTGTTTATTTTAGGCCAACCTGATCAGCCAGTTATACTAAGCAACATACAGAGTTACGCTGAGACAGAATATACTCTTAGTTGGAGAGTTTGGACTCCACCCACCCTTCCTATTCTTAACCAGAGTATACTATACAGACTCAAGAGTAAGGTATGCCTATTCTTAACCAGGGTATACTATACAGACTCAAGAGTAAGGTAGTCATATTCTTAACCAGGGTATACTATACAGACTCAAGAGTAAGGTATTCCTTTTCTTAACCAGAGTATACTATACAGACTCAAAAGTAAAGTATTCCTATTCTTAACCAGAGTAAACTATACAGACTCAAGAGTAAGGTATTCCTATTCTTAACCAAAGTATACTGTACAGACTCAAGAGTAAGGTATTCCTATTCTTAACCAGAGTATACTATACAGACTCAAGAGTAAGGTATTGCTATTCTTAACCAGATTATACTATACAGACACAAGAGTAAGGTATTCCTATTCTTAACCAGAGTATTCTATACAGACTCAAGAGTAAGGTATTCCTATTCTTAACCAGAGGTTACTATACAGACTCAAGAGTAAGGTATTCCTATTCTTGACCAGAGTATACTATACAGACTCAAGAGTAAGGTATTCCTTCCTATTCTTAACCAGAGTGTTCTATACAGAATCAAGAGTAAGGTATTCCTATTCTTAACCAGAGTATACTATACAAACTCAAGAGTAAGGTATTCCTTCCTATTCTTAACCAGAGTGTTCTATACAGAATCAAGAGTAAGGTATTGCTATTCTTAACCAGAGCGTTCTATACAGACACAAGAGTATAGCATTCCTTCCTTTTTCCTATATAAAGAATGGAAAAAGTTCATCTGTAGTTCAAATAGTATCTGATTTGATTTGGGTTTCAAAGAAGCAATAGTATTTGAAAATGAAATAGTTGACGGACTTTATTGGGTAAATATATTCTAAACAAACAAACAAATAAAACAGAATAAACATTTGATTACAATTTTTTCTTCTGTAGTCTGTGCATGGTTTTTTCTTTAAAGTTGAATATAACTTTATATATTTCTCCGAAAAATAAATCTAATCCAATTCTTTCAAATTTGTAGAATTGTTTAAACTGTTAAAACTAAAATAAAGACTTTGTAGGATTGTTTTGATAAAACTAATTAAAGAGACTTTCTACGCCAAGGTTATAATTCAAGGATAGTTAATTTTAGTTGCGTACACTCTGCGTACATATTGAAACCAGTTCTCTTTGGGCGGAATTTGTAAATAAGAATAGATGCATCAGTGTTTGCTTAGTATCAGAGGAGGTTGAAAGCATATAATTTTAATAATTTTGATAATTCACATAATAGTTTCCTATGGCCTGAATATTTCATTGATATTTTATGTGAAAGATGGATCCCATGTCAGGCTGTGACATCCGTCTTATGATTACATTTCCGCCCAGAGACAGTACACTGCACTACAAAAGATTCTTTCACCTCTGAAATAACTATCCTTGCATTTAACCTTGATCCGCGTAATGAACGTAAAACACGTAGAAACGAAAAAGAAAGAAGAAGGGTTCTCTGCTACATAAACTTTTAATAAGATTGATAATAATCAATATTAAGATGTTATTTTCTTAGAAACATGTTTACGATTTACAGTTGTGAAATTGACAATTACACATTAAGCTACTTGAAGTTTTGTTTACAGCCCCTGTAAAGAAATTAAAAAAGAACATTTTTAAGGCTAATGGAGAGAAGGTTGGTGAATCTGAGGGAACCTGGCACAATCTAGCTCTAATATCAGATACAGGGGCACAACAAGGGGTAGAGAAGGTAATATAGGGGCACAACAAGGGGTAGAGAAGGTAATATAGGGGCACAAGAAGGGATAGAGAAGGTAATATAGGGGCACAACAAGGGGTAGAGAAGGTAATATAGGGGCACAACAAGGGGTAGAGAAGGTAATATAGGGGCACACCAAGGGGTAGAGAAGGTAATAAAGGGGCACAACAAGGGGTAGAGAAGGTAATATAGGGGCACAACAAGGGGTAGAGAAGGTAATATAGGGGCACAACAAAGGGTAGAGAAGGTAATATAGGGGCACACCAAGGGGTAGAGAAGGTAATAAAGGGGCACAACAAGGGGTAGAGAAGGTAATATAGGGGCACAACAAGGGGTAGAGAAGGTAATAAAGGGGCACAACAAGGGGTCGAGAATACAAGGGCACAATAAGGAGTAGAGACGGTGATTAATGAGCACAACAAGGGGTAGAGAATACAAGGGCACAATAAGGTGTGAAAAATACAAGGGCATAAAAAGGAGTAGAAAATACAGGGGCACAACAAGAAGTAGAAAATATTGGGGCACAACAAGAAGTAGAGAATATGGGGGCACAACAAGAAGTAATGAATACAAGGGCACAACAGGTGTAAAGAATACTGGGGTAAAATATAATATTTTATGTCTAGGATGAGTATAAAATGGATTTAACTGGATTACTAAGTGATGCTGAATATGAAGTAAGGATTAGAGCAATGAATAAGCAAGGATGGAGTCAGTTATCCCAACCTTTCTTCTTTAAAACTTCAGGTATAAGAGAATGGAGCCAACTATCCCAACCTTTCTTCTTTAAAACTTCAGGTATACAAGAATGGAGCCAACTATCCCAACCTTTCTTCTTTAAACCTCCAGGTATACAAGGATGGAGCCAGTTATCCTAACCTTTCTTCTTTAAACCTCCAGGTAAACAAGGATGGAGCCAACTATCCCAACCTTTCTTCTTTAAAACTTCAGGTAAAAAGGGATGCAGCCAGTTATGCAACCTTTCTTCTTTAAACCTTTAGGAAGGAATAACAGCAATCATCAAATATGTCAAAAATGGGAATTTCCAAAATGCCCGTGTATTTGAGAAATTTCCAAATCTTAAATCTTAAAAATATACCTCCGTCAAATACCTTCACATTTGGGAAATTTCCCAAATGCCAGGGTATCTAGGAAATTTCCCAAATGCCTGGGTATTTGAGAAATTTCCAAATCTTAAGTCTTAAAAATATACCTCCCTCAAATACCTTCGTATTTGGGAAATTTCCCAAATGCCTGGGTATCTGGCAATTTTTCCAAATGTCTTGGTTTTTTGGAAATTTCCAAAATCTTAGAAACATTCCACCTTTGGGTAAACAAGCTCTTTTAAATCTAAATAATTTATTTGGGATTTTCTAAAATTTATTATTTTACAATTAAATTTTGGTCCGGATTAGAAAATCCC
Organism: Eurytemora carolleeae; assembly: GCF_000591075.1. Classification (NCBI taxonomy): domain Eukaryota; kingdom Metazoa; phylum Arthropoda; class Copepoda; order Calanoida; family Temoridae; genus Eurytemora; species Eurytemora carolleeae. The sequence goes on along the minus strand of NW_019396354.1, from coordinate 33,521 downwards.
GCCAAAGTTTGGCCTTTCCCAAAAATGTACGTAAAGTCGGCAAATTATGTATTTTCAAAAACTAAACTATTAAAATCCTTCTGACCAGTGTCTATTCAAATATCTACTTCAGAAAATCACTTCAGTAAAAAGGAACCTTTAAAATCTACCTGAATATTTAAAAATGAGAAATAATTTTGAATTTTTTCCAGGATCTGTGTTTCAGCTGGAAATACCCCTGTTTACTAAACGACAGCTGACAAGTGAAGGAAACTGCTTAATTTCATCAAAATATATATTTTCACTATTTTTTGTTCTGGCGAAATATTTTATCTAAATAGCATTATTTCATTGTATGAAAGATATCATATTAAAGGGACTGTATGCACAATTTAATGTAGCCCTTCATGGAAAGATGGCAATGCCACATTCACAATGGTACCTTTAAAAGCTTAGTCTGAAAAATTATGAATCATATATCAATGTGTATGACTTTGAAAACTGATTATTCACAATTGTGGTCTCAAGAAAAGGTTTCAAGGGTACCGTTGCAATCAGTGCATGAAGGGTCATTTCAAATTATGCTTAGAGTCCCTTTAAACAAAACATAGTTTTGAATTTTTTTTTAATATCTTGATTATTTCCTACTTTTTATACGATAGCCCCAAATCTTTGCATTATCCCTAAACAGGCTGAGGGGGGAGGCGTTTGGCTCTCATTTTTAACACTACCACCGTGAAATTTGTGACTTGTGACTTTTAATGATTAGTAGTTTAAAGGATATTTTGTTAAAAAATATTTTTTTTTAACTTAAAGGGTAGGGTACAGGGCGGAAAAAAATTCCGGTCTGAAAAAAAAAATTCAAAATAGTCCATAACTTTTTTGAGACTAAAGCTACAGATCTTAAAACTATATTTTCAAAAAGCCCTTAAAAAATGCATGTAGAAACATGTGTCACACTTGATATTTGTTTAAAACAAAACAAAAATATTTTTTTTTCATTTTTTGACCCTTATTTTTTAGACATTTTTTCAACCCTCCCTAGCACTCGAACTATTAAAGTTATCGGTCTAATTTTTTCTATGAGCTGGCATTGAAAAATTGGGCAAAGAACTTTCATTTCAACCCTATACCTATTCTCTAAGGCCTTTTTCTAGGGGGTCGCCAAACTCCCCCCCCCGGCTTTACATAGATTCTAGCAGTGTGAATTCTAGTTTTACAATTGAAGGAAATATATATAAAGTTTTCAATCCTGGAAAGTGTATTTGTATTCTCATGTCGACCAAAGTTTAAACTCCAAACCCGTGAAAACTATTTATATAAAATGATTATTTATATTTCCGTTAACTTTACACTGTTTATATAAAAATGCCAATGAAAAGGGGACAATATAAATTCGAGAAAATATTTTGGAAAAGTATTTTTTAATTTATTCCTAAGTTTGTTCTATTCTACTTATCATTTGTAGAATAAATGAGAGATGATTATAAATAATTATTTCTTTAAATAAAAATATTAGTCTTAAACCAAGTATATCTAAACTGGTACTTTTTTCTAGCTCTCAGAAGAAAAATGCAGGTCATGCAAAAAGGGAGGGGGGGGGGTTGCTTCTACCGGACAATGATCGGAATCTTTATGTTTTAATTCTTTACAAGCATGCTTAGTGGTGTTAAAAGTACCTTTATAAATTAACCTCTTTTTTATGTTTTTTACATGTTTTGCTTTACATTCTTTTAAATTTATATACAACTGTACAATTTATATACAACTGTGGATTTTTTATTCGTATGCTCACTTTGTTAAAAATTTTCTTTATTTGAAATAAAGTTTCACGGGATAAAACTTTATTTTGGCACAAAACTGTACAAGGAAGTGAACTGTACAAGGAAGGGAACTGTACAAGGAAGTGAACTGTACAAGGAAGGGAACTGTACAAGGAAGTGAACTGTACAAGGAAGAGAACTGTACAAGGAAGGGAACTGTACAAGGAAGGGAACTGTACAAGGAAGTGAACTGTACAAGGAAGTGAACTGTACAAGGAAGGGAACTGTACAAGGAAGGGAACTGTACAAGGAAGGGAACTGTACAAGGAAGGGAACTGTACAAGGAAGGGAACTGTACAAGAAAGTGAACTGTACAAGGAAGGGAACTGTACAAGAAAGTGAGGTCAGTGAGGAAACTTTTCATTTTTTCGACAACAAATTAAGAATATTTAAGGAACTGATTACTCGTAGCAAACTGAAATTATCTATTCCTTATATCGTTGCAACCGAATGATGAAAACCTTTGATATTTTAAGGTTTGATTATTTTGGATACCAAAATTCATTTTTTTATGTGAAAAGGATACGATGTGAGGTTGAAAAGATAAAAAAGATAAAAAAGATTATGTGGCAATTTATCGGTTTATTGTTGTGTTTAATACCATGTTTGAACCTTCATGTCAGAAACAAATCTCAAGAACTGAAGAGGGTCAACCCAGACCAAAATATAAATTTTCTAAAATGTTGAACTATACACACCTACTTTATTTACTGTACAAAAATTGGATTGGATTGATGAATCATGTGAATGTTTTTGTCTTTTTTTGACAGAAATATAATTTTATCTCCAAATGCCACTTTTAATATCTAATACTAGGTATTTATAGATATAAATATAAAATATTGATAAATATAAATAAGTTTATAAGTATATTTTCAAGTAGTGAATTTTATCAAATATCAGATGAAATAATATTCTTTTTTTCTTATTACGATTAATCTTGAAGGATACGAATAAACTAAAAAATGTTTTAATGCTGGTACTGTACACGAACAAAGGACCAAATACACAATCAAGTGGAGGGAGGGAACCCCTGGACCCCATGAGCCTCTGCTATGCAGACATGAGCCTCCCAGATTTGATAGACAGACCGAGCCTCCACCATGCAGACCAAGCATCCACCATACAGTGAACCAGCCTCCACCATACAGAACAGCTTTTTTTAAATCTTGTTTTTTTGTTTAATAAAAAATGTTAACAATTTGACTTTATATGGGTTTGAACCTTGCTCCGCTGGCAACTGAGACAGGACTGAGACCATAGATTGACATCCTTGGAGAGACCTATCCAGACAAAACTTCTTGAAACCAGTCTTCTAGAGGCATGTTTACCAGGATGAGAAATGTTGTCTCAAAAACAGACCTTTTTATCTTTTCTGGAGCCAGCAGGCGGAGGATACCTATGGACGTGTCACAGAAAAGATTGGAGCCGAAGGGAGGAACAGAGACTACAGACAAGGAGGATAAAGGGCGAGAAACTCAACCTTAGGACAGGACTGTTGAAGAAAGATAAACCTGGAACTGATGGTGGAGGAGTTGGATGTGGTGTGGAAACCAAACGTTCTAAACAGTGCAAATGTAAGAGGTTTATGGTTCAGTGAATAATATAAACTGTTTACCTCCAACATAGGGTTTCCATTCGCAAAACTTTTGCGCAATTTTGCGGAACGAAACGCAAAATTTTTCTTTCTTTGCGCATCAGTTTTGCTCGAAAAAACAACAATTTGCGCAATCATTCGCAAAAGTCAAGATTTAAGCCGGCAATCAATTGAAACCGGTTTTTGGCTGATTTGAGACGCGGCTCAAATGCATTATTTTTCATTATTTTCAGTTCTTTGTATTTTATGTTTAAAAGTTTAATGTTTAAAGGAGAATAATGTGTGCCCATAAAATTATGCTCAGACATTAGAGAACCGAAAACTTTGGCAATCCATTTGATTTTAGTAATATTACATGACTTTAAGAGATCATAAACAAAGTTTTGAATTCCTTTGAATTAATACAAATTTTAAAAAAAGCCATACAGCCAACATAGCTAATAACTATCTATCTTTCTTCAAAACGGCTGAACCAATTTTGTGATAATAAACATGATCCCAGGGAAGGTTTATGGAAGGTCAAAATCAAATATTTTTAGCCTGGATAAAAATGTCGACTTTAAACTCAAAATGGGGACAAGAAAACCAGTAGTTTAAGGCTAAAGTTATAGAAAAGAGGCGCGAACGTTAAAGTCTAGTACATATGTATTTATTTTTTCGTTTATTTGGTCTGTTCCTTAAAAGTAACATTTAAAGTTAAAATTGAAAATGGGTTCACAGTGCTCTAAAAGCCTATAAAATCTACATATATATTTGTGTGACTTTAAACTTTATTGTATCCAATAAACTTAAAACACGATAAACTTCGAATTTATTGTACAAACTCAGATAATAAAAGATAAAAATTTTCATTACCGTTACAGTTAAGCGATTGTATCAATGCAATGAAGACGACTTTTTTATTTAATCAAAGAGAAACTTTTTAAACGTAAATCTTCTATTGACCTCTATGATTAGGTGTATCTATGATGTTATACAGCTTGATATGATTTAAAATTGAAATCGAAAGTTGTCATCATTGTATTGATACAATCGCCTACCACTGTAGTATGATAGAAAACTAATCAGAACTAATGATATTCGACCATATAGTTGTAAATATGTAAACAACATGATTTAATTCAATTGGATTTAACTGTAAGTAAAGACGGTTGTATTTTTAAAACTTATCATTTTGTTAGAATTGATGTAAGAATACTATTATTTTATATACTTTAGACATGTATATTTCAGCAATTTTATTTTTTTCAATTATAAAAGTTTTAAACAGACAGACATAATTTAAACTTTAGAAACAAAATATATATGATTAGTGTTTCTAAACAAACAGTAGCTGATACCATCTATCAATTGGATAAATAGAAACCTCGTGTTAAGTGTATGGCTAAAGTTTCACAAATCATCTAATCAAATCATCTAATCAAATCATCTAATTTCTTAATTTACGTCAGAGACTTATTTTTTAACCCATCAGAATTATATTTCTACAAAGGAATTGAGTCTTTGGAACAAAATTAAATATTTAAACCTCAATATCTTTAGAACTCAAAGTTGTAAACCTTTGATATTTCAAACTCAGATTATTTGATCTAACAGAATTCATAGTTTGAAATATCTGAGGCCTGCAACATTCGGTTCCAAAGATATAGTGATTAGAAAATCAGAGTTTGTTGCAAAGACTCAATTCCTTTAAACATAAAAATCCACATCATAATTGATTGTTATTATTTCAATATGCACGGGAGGCTGGAACAATGCACATATAAGACAAACAAAAATATTTCATCATATATATAACAAAGATTTTTACTTTTGCGGTATTTTCGATTTTCTATTGTTTCTCATTTTTTCGTTTCAAAAATCAAAGTAAATGTATTTGTAGCGCGTTTTTGATGTTATTAAACACAGATTGAAACTGAAATAAATTTATTGTGAACCAGGCATAATTTTGTATTTCTAGTGCGTGCAGCAAAGTCGGAGTGGTTAAAACACAAACTTCTGCATCTGTAATAGGAAGACGACTTTTATTCTCAAATTAGTCAAAATGGTCCAATAGACATGAGACACAGCAATTGGGCAGTATAAAAAAACAAACCCATTTTATAAATAAGTTGTGACAGAGGTTACAACTAAACTGTTTGCTGTGTAACAACATTAAATATACTTGATTGTTGATTTAATGTCGTCTTCCTAATCCTATGATATCCAGTATTAACCTATACTGGAAGAATGCTATTTTTAGTGAAAAATAAACCCATTCGATGGAAATAATAATTTATCTTTATGTTTTAATCTTTTTTGAAAAATAATCGTTTCTCCGAACTATGTAGTTTGTCCCAATTCTGATATTCAGAGAAGTCAAGACTCAAGAATCAACATTTTCACAAAATGAGTTCTTGGAAATAGATTTTACATTCTAAATACTTGTTCGAAATTTATATTTGATATTTTTATCCCCCTTTCTAACCAATTTTAGTTGGGATGACTGAGCACTGAAATCCCCCCACCCCTCTGCCTATAATTCCCCCTCCTCCCTCCACCCCTATCTTTCTCTTTATAATCCCCCATTTCCTGTTTAACTGTGCACAAGCTACATTTAACCTGTCAGGAGAATCATTTTATGCTTGTATCTTCTTCCATCATCTTGTTATCATTTTATACTTATATCTTCTTCCTTCATCTTCTTATCATTTTATACTTGTATCTTCTTCCATCATCTTCTTATCATTTTATGCTTGTATCTTCTTCCATTATCTTCTTATCATTTTATACCTGTATCTTCTTCCATCATCTTCTTATCATTTTATGCTTGTATCTTCTTCCATCATCTTCTTATCATTTTATACTTTATCTTCTTCCATCATCTTCTTATCATTTTATACCTGTATCTTCTTCCATCATCTTCTTATCTTTTTTTGCTTGTATCTTCTTCCATCATCTTCTTATCAATTTATAGTTGTATCTTCTTCCATCATCTTCTTATCACTTTATACTTGTATCTTCTTCCATTATCTTCTTATTATTTTATACTTGGATCTTCTTCCATCATCTTCTTATCATTTTATTCTTGTATCTTCTTCCATCATATTCTTATCATTTTATACCTGTATCTTCTTCCATCATCTTCTTTTCATTTTATACTTGTATCTTCTTCCATCATCTTCTTATCATTTTATACTTGTATCTTCTTCCATCATCTTCTTTTCATTTTATACTTGTATCTTCTTCCATCATCTTCTTATCATTTTATACTTGTATCTTCTTCCATCATCTTCTTATCATTTTATACCTGTATCTTCTTCCATCATCTTCTTTTCATTTTATACATGCATCTTCTTCCATCAACTTCTTTTCATTTTATACTTGTATCTTCTTCCATCATCTTCTTATCATTTTATACCTGTATCTTCTTCGGATTTCAAAGAAAAGGAATTGAGTTTTTGCCACAAACTCTGATTTTCTAATTTCAATATCGTTGCAACCCAATCTCGTAGACCTTCAATATTTCAAACTATGAATGCTATTAGATCAAATAATGTAAATTTGAAATATCAAAAGTTTACATCATAAGGTTGCAAAGATGTAGGTTTTACAAAAACTGAATTTGTGGCAAAGACTCAATTCCTTTCCAGAATGATTCCTCTTTATGATTATTATGATTATTGAAGAGCAAATTTTCGTTCTAATTTAGCGATTATGTAACGTAAAAACTTTTAAAATGTTTAATATGAATCCAGATATTTTTCTTTATAATACTGAAAACTCAGTTTAACTACCTTACCTAGCTGCAGTCACTTCCTTTTAAAAGTGACATCCACTTTTTTTGCAGTCAATCTCAAGACACTAGAATGAAATGTTCGAATCTGTCAGAAAACTTCAAGACTTAAAGATTAACAGTAAACATAATTCAGGACAGAAGAGAAGTACGATAGTGAGAGTAAAGAGAATAAGATAAATTAATGGGGGAACTTAAGACAGGGAGAAGGTGGGGGGAATATTTGTAGATTCCCCAAGTTGAACTCCGTGAATGTGAATTGTGTGTAATTGAATAAAGAACATGAAACTGTCATTATACTCAACTCTAGGGACATATCAGTAGATTTTATTTCAGATTTCAACCAAACTAAGATAGATGAACCTAAAATATGAATATCCATCAAAAATATCAATCTATCCATTTAACTAACAGTTTTGAAAAATATATTTCATCCCAACTAAATGGCGCGTTAACTTTTCTAGAACTTATAATGATAAAGATCGATCGAAGGATTGTTTTAAGTCAAACATATTTTACAAAACTAAAAACAAGACGATCTGAAAAGGTAATCTTCATCCATATACAATAAAGGGTAAATAATTACCATATCATCAAAACTTTCCAAGATAGAAGTTATACCGCGGCTTTTCTAGCAATTAACCATAAAGTTATAATGAATGTATAAGGTACGGAATACGGACATGTTTGTTTGCTGTTTTTGTTGTGTGCATTAGAACACATTATATTTGTAAATAAGGACACAATACATAGATGGCTGATATTAACCCTGTAAAGGCTGGGGGGGGTCTGAACCTATGCATAGCCTGGGGGGGGGGCGTTTGGCGCCCCTCCCTAAAAATTGGTCTTAGAGAATAGGTTTAGGGTTGAAATGCATGTTCATAGCCCAATTGTTTATGGCCAGCTCAAAGAAAAGAAAATAATCAAAAATACCTTGTTTAATGGCTTGTTCATTGCAGCCCGGACATATTTAATTAACTCTTAATAAGTTTTAAGTGAATGTGATTTAATTTATACTATTTTTTTGTATATCATAATAAAGTAAATGACTAACCCTCCCTTTCTCTTCCAATTACATTAACCATACTCCTGATTGATGAGTCGATAAACAGAATTAAACTCTAATTATAAACTGATTTAGGGCTCCTTGGAAGATAATAGAATTATTATTTCTCAGGAGAATAAATCTACCCCCCTCCCCATTCTTGAAAAAAAATCTCCTTTATGTTCGCTAAAATTGTGGAGCGCGAGCATTTAATTATCAAGTTTAAATAGCTTGTTTAAGTCAAATTTTGGAACTTTTCCCAGACCCAGACCCCTGGAGAAAATAAATCAAACTCGCTCCTGACGTCTGTTTAGAAGAAACCAATTCTAATTTGTATTTTTCAGAAAAAAAAAAAAAACATTTAATTTGCACAAAAGCAATTTAAAATGTTAACACTTACAAAACAAAAGACAATAATGTACTATTAGTGTTTTATAAAAATTCTATGATCATGTTCATTGACCATTTATGTTCTATCTGCAAAGAAATAAGTCTAATCTATTTATATTGCCATATAAGTCCCTGGAGTAAAATATCTCGTATTATTGGGTCCTTTTTCCAGACAGCTTTTCTTTATAATAGTGTAGATAGAAGGGTTTTCTTTATAATAGTGTAGATAGAAGGGTTTTCTTTATAATAGTGTAGATAGAAGGGGGATGATTATTTCTTTATTTCACTCACGTCGCACAACTTAATACTCTACATGTATTCATAAATTCTTAACTTTCTCATTGTGCACCAAGTAAACAATTTTGGGAGAACAAACTATTTTTAATATTTATCACAGAAGAATTGAGCTTTTGCCACAAACTATGATTTTATTATGTTTGTAACCCGAGTTCTCAGACCCTGTTCCGATAGATCAATTACTCTATGGTGAAATATCAAAAGGTTTAAACGATCTCCGATTGAAATATATGGAGAAAAATATTTAATTACATGGGGAACAAAGAATAGTGAGATATGAGAAATAGAAAAATATTGAAAGATATGGGAAAATATGAAAATATTGAAAGATATGATGAAATATAAAATTATTGAAAGATATGAGGAAATAGAAAAGTATTGAAAGATATGGGGAAATATAAAAATATTGAAAGATATGGGGAAATAGACAAGAATTGAAAGATATGGGGAAATAGAAAAATATTGAAAGATATGGGGAAATATAAAAATATTGAAAGATATGGGGAAATATAAAAAGTATTGAAAGATATGGGGAAATAGTAAAGTATTGAAAGATATGGGGAAATAAAAAAATTTGCCAAAAAGAAAGTTTTAGAAACGTTATTTTCTTTAAATGGACTTTTGACTTAATTTCAGGTGACTCTTTATTTAGAAGAATTGCACACCATCAGAACTTATTTTACCCTTTAACCTTTGACTGAGTAAAAGATATTATATTATTTTTGTTTTTCTATCTTAAAATTTACAAAATTGTAATTGCAGATTTCTGAAACAGTCACAATTGCGGATTTAAGCAGCAGAGACCAAGGAAAAAATTGCAAGAATTTTTATTCAAACAGAAACAACCTCTTATTGTTTATCCGTTAAAAGGCTTCAAAGTACCGTTGTGAATCGGTTATTTAACGCTTTAATTCTAAATGGCATATTCAGCAATTACGCAACCAATCTGAAAACGACTATATCTCATAATAACCTGAAAATCTCAGGTGTGTTCCTGTTATAATTATTTTATTTTTATTTTACATTTTTTATAGATATAATTGATAATATTATTACATTTAATCCGTATAGTCCGTATTACGTCACCAGTACTTAAGCCAATGGCAGTGCAGTATAATGGTCACGTGATTTCCGTCAGTACCACGTGACAACAATACTGCATTGTCATTGGCTAAAGATATTGTGACGTAATACGGACTATACGTACGGACTACATGTAATAATATTTTCAAATAAATCTATTAAGAATGCACAATAAAAAATTATAATATAAGAAAACCTGAAATTCTCATAGGTCCTGTGGGATATAATCGTTTTCAGATTGGTTGTGTATTTGTTGAATATGATCTATTTAATGATACAACTTTTATACAAAATCTGACATATGACATAGGTTTTATCCTATACCCCCTTTCATTTTTCCTTTACAGTCCCTTTAAGGTTGAAAAGGTTCACAAAAGTAAACCCATGACAAATATAAATTAAAAATCATTTTCACATCATAGAAAATGAGGAAAATGGTACTGCTCAAATGCTACGTTTGTAATTTAATTACTTTATACTTAGATAAATACAATCTTCATAATTAATTTTGATGTTTGATTGAGGAGATTGTCTGAAGGAGTAATCCTTCATTCCGTCTATATAATCTTATATCTTATATATATATTCATTCATTTATACTCTTTGTTCATATATCACACCGAACTAACCAGGCGGGATATGTTCGGTTTCTTCTAATTGAAATCAATCACGTATATTGTTCCTTCCTGTTTAGTTCAGTTTCTAATTATTGACACATTACAAGGCTGGGAAGGATGTATATAGTTCTCTTGAAGGATTGAAGCAATGCCAGCTTGCAGTTCTAAACAAAGATATCATTATTAATTATATTTCTACAATCTTTAAACTTGCGATTTTTGTTATTTTATACTTTTTCATTTAAAACGCGTATGCCGACAAAAAGTAAAAAAAGAAAATAAGGAAAATTTTACGTTTAATATGCCAAACTGGGATCGAAAGTCAGAGTTCTCTGGGATAAGGACCAAACCCTTAAATCCGCGTGATATAAATCTTTATTTGCTTTCTATCAGCTCTTTATGACTCATATCTTTATTGCAAATTATTGCTAATAAAGAAAACCTAGGCCAGCAAAACAATATACTTTAAACCTAAACAGGCTGTGGAGGGGTTCGTCGCCCCCCTGTATTTTTTTTGTCCTAGCACTATCATTTTTGACACTATCACCGTGAAATTTTGCAACTTTTAATGAAAGTAATTTAAAGGATTTTTTCTAATTTTTTTTAAATTTCTATTTATAGGGTAGGGTACAGGGCGGAAAAAGTCCGTTTTTTTCCACCCTTCCTAGTACCCAAACTATTAAAGTTATCGGTCTAATTTTTTTCTTTGAGCTGGCCATGAAAAAATGCGCAATAAACATGCATTTTAACCCTATACCTATTCTATAAGGCCTTTTTTCTACGGGGGTGAAAACGCCCCCCTGGCTATACATAGATTAAGACTCCCCAGTCTTTACAGGGTTAAGCGATCTACACTTTTTTGGGAAAGAAATATATTTTAGACCGTTGATCTGATTTCTGTAAAGTTGGATCAAACAATCAACAATCAGGTATTTATCTGAGGTAATAATCTAAGCAAACGGTTAGTGAAATTTGTTCAGTAATATGGATGATTTTTAAAGTAATATTGGAACCTTTTAAAAAATGATTTTCGGTAACAAATACTCAGATTTAAAACAACCATATATGCTGGTAGTTTGACCATTTCGTAGCAGAAAGAAGGTTAGGAATAAAAGCGGGGACCCAAAGATGAAACTTGTTAGTGCATAAAAGTACAATAGAAAATCTTACTACTCTTTTTTGAGTCTTTCATCCTAAAAACAGAAGTGAATTCAGGACTGCAAAAAGCTTCTCATCAGAAAGATAAATGTATAACGAAACAAGATATATTGATTAACAGTAAAGCTCTTAGATTGAACAATGTAAAACATGAAAGCATGGATTTGGAGAAATGTAAACCCTGTAAATATGTAACTTTGTTTATTATGGAACCTAGAAAACTTAAAATCTTGAGAATTATGAAACCTACAAAACTTAATATCTGTAAATTGAAACCTTCAGTTTTTTGGAACCTAGAAAACTAAAAATAGATATAAAACCTTGATTATTAAGAACTTAAAACCCTGCAAATATGAAACCTTAAGAATTAAGAAACCTAGAAAACTGAAAAACCTGTAAATATGAAACCTTGAGTAAAACCTAAAAAATATGAAACCTTGAGTATTATGGAACCCGGAAAACTCCCTGTAAATATTAAACCTTGAATATTATAGAACCTAGAAAACTTAAAACCCTGTAAATATGAAACCTTGAATAATATGGAACCTAGAAAACCTAAAACCCTGAAAATATGAAACCTTGAATAATATGGAACCTAGAAAACTTAAAACCCTGGAAATATGAAACCTTGAATAATATGGAACCTAGAAAACTGAAAACCCTGTAAATATAAAACCTTGAATAATATGGAACCTAGAAAACTGAAAACCCTGTAAATATAAAACCTTGAATATTATAAAACCAAGAAAAGTATTTGTGTTTTCCTCATCAAGGAAATGTGAAATAATATTATCCTTTTACCCCCAGGGTATCATTTCAGACATTCTAGATATTTTCTTTTTTTATTTGTTGTACAGTGTGTGTCACTGAATCTGATAATTTCATGACATATTAACATATTAAATAAATCCTCCAATGTTTTCCCTGTTTTACTTGAGATGTGTGTTAAATGTTACCTCTGTGTTTTATGTTTATCCCTATAATCCTCAATTTTTGTTTATTTCTTTCTTCAGTATACACCACACTTCCTGCTAGATAAACAAGGAAGTATACACCACACTTCCTGCTAGATAAACAAGGAAGTATACACCACACTTCCTGCTAGATATTTAATACATTTACTTCTTTCAGGTCGGAAATTTTTAAGGAGACATTTTTTAATATTTTTTTTTTAGACTCATTAAAATCTTATAAAATTAGTATTACTTAATCTTCATTCGATGGCGATTTTTTTTAATTCGTCACAACCATGTGTTCTTGGGAAAGAATGATCGTTCAACCAGGAGCGCCCAGCCCTACTGGTGAGAATGTGTATGATTTCACCTGACTGTTAATTGTTACGATGAGTAAGTATATATATTTCCAATTAGTTAAATTAGTAGCGATCGATATCAAATTCAATTTGATGTCAGCTTATACCCCCTTTAATTTTTTACGAACACTCCCTTTAAATAGAAAATCCATTTTGAATTTTTTATGGGATTAATATTAGACAATAAACACTGGATTATTTTACAAAGTCATAAACTAATGAAATTATTTCATTAGTTTAATTAGTTAATTGTTTGATGACTTCATGATTTGTGTGTACAACAAATGAATTGTTAACCTAATTATGTAGAGGATAGAACAGGCAAGAATTAGGATTCTATCTTTCTATTCAGAGAGATGGAAATTAGAAATATTTATTTTATTTTGCTGTAAAGTTATTGGATGGTTTAAACGAAAAGTTTAAATACGTTGTCAAATACAGGCTTGGTCATTTTCAAACTGCATACACTTTACACCATTTCTATAACATTCAAAAGTATGAATATAGGTATTTAAATTATAATATATACCAACGCTGAAAAGACATTTAACATGCGTTTGTTGATTAAAAGAGTTTCTGTATACGTAAAAACTTAATTTTTAAGGAAGAAAAAATATCTTGTTCATCCTTGAGCGGACAAGATTTAAAGAGTATCATTGTGAATCCGGCCTGGGACTCTATTTAAGTAGGATCGATTGAAATTACGTGAACATTCCCTTTAAGGTTCAACGTGTGAATAATTTACGCTAATCATTTCTAACTTTTCTTTAAATAATCAGTTTAAAACTATCCTTTAGATAATCAGAAACAAACTTCTCCACTTATCTAATCAGTCTAATCAGCTAGTTTTCTCCAAGCAAATTGTCATACAGGGTGAACAAAAAAAATAAAAGTTTATGCTTGTTTTTTATATATAATATTATTTGATAAATTAATAGAAATATTAATATAAATTAATCATTTTTTTGACACAAAAAATACTTTTAGTATTCTATCATCATTTTCAGCAGTATTATTTTCAAAATTGTATTCGCGATAAAACATCTCTAATTAGCCGAAGCCGATACATGACTTAATGACCCAATCTTAAAAATTGATGCAACTTCTCTTGATGCAAATGTAAAACGAAATGAACTTTATTATGATCACACTTATGTTGGCCAATAGAAAGAAGATTATTTGACAGTGGTAGGCGATTACATGAATACAATACAGACGACTTTCGATTTTAATTTTGATTCATATCAAGCTGCTAAACAGCATTGATACACATAAAAATAGAAGCCTAGAGAAGTAGTCGATTTAAACCAGGATCTCTTTAATTACTTGTAACCTTGTAATTTGAAAAAAGCTTGCTAACAATCAAAACTTAAAAAGTCGTCTTAATTGTATTGATATAATCGCTTACCACTGTCCCTTGTTTATTTTTTTCCCCTACATTGTAATTCAATTGTTCACGCGTAAAGATTTTAAAAAAGATTATGATAACTCAAGTATAGACACGGGATCAATCGAGGTTGCGTGATTATTTTTACAACTTATAGAAACATTTCTGAAAATTCTAAATTTGAGCATGCGCCTCTCGTCTTCATATGATAATATTTTAAAACATTTTTCTATAAGTATTTTGGAATAAAAGCATTTAAAATAATTTTATAGAAATTGTATGGTTAGGTGTAATGTATAAACCATGTATCTGTCAGAAATATCCAATAGAATGTAGAATGAAAGTTGCTGGCGGGGGGGGGGGGGTCAAGTTGACCCACCCCTGTATGTTTTTACATAACTTCAAAAGTGCTGGTCTGAGACTGTTGAAATCTTCTGACTTTTCCTAAATACTTTCTTTTAGGTCTAAAACTGGGTTTTATACTAACTGCCTGAGTACTCAGGCACACTACCTGAATGACTACTTGTTCCTGTAACAAACTAAATCTTTAGTTTTGACCCACTTTTAGTTTAGTTTAGTAGTCAGATTTTAGTAGTCAGATTTTAAAATTTTTAGCTTTTTGGAAAGCTTATGACAAAAAGAAACGGATTGCGCAAGGTTTGAAAAGAAATTTTTGAAAATTATTCGCATAAAATCGTCAAAAGAAATTTGCATATTTTTAGTTTTTCTTAATTATACATCAGGTTGTTTAAAATTTTGCATAAATTTTTGCATATTTAAAATGGCATGCTCAAGGACTTTTAAAAAACGTATATTTCATCATTTTAGAATATGTTTTTTTTGCAAACATTTTTACTATATAACTGGATTAAAATTTGCAATGTTTTGGCAGATTCTGAAAGTACAGCACAAGAGCTTTCCAATGAATGTATCATTTGTCATATTTGGACATCAAACATGGGTCAACCTCCCAGTGTATCCTTGGTAAAATTGTAACTAAAAGCAATTGGAATGTGACCAAAAGCCAGTATTTCCTTTTTAGCAATTAAATTTAAAGGTACTGTCGTCTGTGGACGTGGTATGTTCTATTTCACAACGTTACACTAAAATCTAAACCCTTCACCTGAACAAGGAAAAATAAGACATCAGTGTTTTTTAGTTTCAAACTAAATATTTGTAATTGTGGAATATCTGAACACAGAGACAATACAGAAAGTATTTTAATACTTTTTAACAGAATCAGGGTTCTTCAATGGTAATGTAGTGAAATAAACATGCCAACCTTTAAAAAGGAGAGTCAATTAAAATTACGTCTATAAGTCCCTTTAAAGCTGTTTTCTTCAGGGGAAAGGTTATGTTTTCTTTTTCACATTAAACCATTTAACAATAAAAGTTAAATCATGAAATCTTTAATAGTTTGTTTAACATTATAATTTCCGGGAACCACGGATGGGGGGAGACGGGAAGGAGGAGAACTAATAGGGGGGAGGGTGAGACGGCGAGGAGGAGAACTCAGAGGGTGGGAGGAGGAACAAATATAACAGAGCGCAGAACTTTCTTCATAAATATACACTAGGTGACGCATGAAAGTGGCATTGCTGTTTGGTTTCAAACATCTGAAGTTTCAAATAATTAAAAAAGCGTATGATTTTTTTCATTCAGAGAGTTCTTTTTATATGTATTTTAATTTATAAAACAATGTTGAATACAAAATTGATTATTAATGATTATTTATTAGATTTATTATTAGAATTTATAATTTATTATTTATTTACTGTCTTGTAAAAAGAAAAAGTGCGGCGAAAAGTGGTCAGGAAGAATTTTGTAAATACATATGTATAATTATAATTCATAAATCATCTACAATCATTTACAGGATTACCCAAAAAGGATGAAACTGTAAAGACGACCTCCTAAAATTTAACTATTCCTAGGTTAAATTAAGTCTTCACCATGAATTTCATCTTTTGAAAACCGGGAATCATACATAAAAGGAAACAGACATTATATATTCTGTACAATCGTCTCTGAAGTCTCATTCTTGTGAGGAACCCTGTATATAGATGAATTAAGATATAACAGGATACATATTTACATATCTATACTATCCTGGGTAGGTATTGTAGTATGAACCAAGGTCAGATCAGCAAGATTTTATATTTCCTGCCAAAATATTCTTGTTAATCATAATGCCATGCCCTCGATCATGTATTCAGTTTTAACCATAAATTTAGACTTTCCGTATCCTTTCAGAGCTGAAAACTTTAGAATGAGATATCCTTAATCCCAATTACTTAATCTGAGTATCCGATGTACACACTTTTGATTTTCTTCTTAAACCGTTCTTTCTTGGATATAGTACTGAAAAATCAAAAACCGGTTTTTTTTTGATTTAGAGAGTCCCTCCCGTTTCTGTATATAATCTTAAATGGCGCGCAAAATCTCAATTTTATTGGCTTCTATACGTGACTCTGATTGGTTGAATTTTATACACTTTTCAGGATACAAGTACAAGATTAGGTTAGTCTCGATATTAAGAAAAATAGAGGATCAAGCATTAATCTTAATATAAACCATTCTAAAGTTTCAGCTCAGGCCAAAATATTATTTTATGATTATCTACCAATACTATACTGTGGAATAAAAAAGACGACAACAAAAATGAGCACAGTTTAATTTACAGGGTTACCCAAAAAGAATAAGACTGTAAAGACGACGTGAAGCTCATATAGTATGATGATCTCATAGATAAATTAAGTCTCTACTCTAACATATAATCTCTTAATAGTCTATTTCGTGATGTGAGAAATAACAAAAAAGTTTACAGTTGTAGGAAATCATTAAAATAAGGATACAAACAGTATACATTTATAGAATCGTCTCTTATGTCTCATTCTTTGTGGGTAACCCTGTTAGTATTTTAAAACTAACATATTACACGCTAAACTAAAGTTGCGAGGTTGCAAAGTTGTATCAGTAGTTTTCAAATATATATATATATTTATTTGTATAGCTGATCGAATTGGCTAATATTTGAGGGAACCCATTCGGGGGTAAAATAGGCTAAAAAAGATGTTCCTTTTTAATTCGTTTTTTTTAAACGATTTTTTTACAAAAAGATTTTTTTTTAAAGGGTAACTTTTTTTGAAAATTTTTAATTTGTTTTTCACGGGCAACGCATGCTATTTCACCTTGAATCTATTATTTCCCAAAAATCAAAAATATATAGAGAGAAAATTGCTTTAAAAATCATAAAAGATGGGTGTTTTTAAAATACTTTTTTGTTTGTTTAAAAAATTATTTTAACAAAGAAAATAACTTTGAGGAGGAAGTTATTCATTTTCTAATTTCCCGATTTATAATTATTTTCTTTTTTCAGAACAATGTATGAAGTCTTCGTGAGGGCGGAAATTAATTTAAGATTGTGAAAATAAAACTTATCTTTGAATCTAGAATCTAGAATCTAGATAAATAATATTAAATCTACATTTTAACTTTTATAATGTTAGATTGCTGTTTAGCGTGTTGAAATTTTAAATTACATGGAGCCTGGAGGGAAAAAAGCCCATAGATAAATTACAGGAGGGAGAGACAACCATTGAATAATTACATGGAGGGAGAGACATCCATAGAGAAATTAAATGGAGGGAGAGACAACCATAGAGAAATTACATGAGGGAGAGACATCCATAGAGAAATTACATGGAGGGAGAGACATCAATAGAGAAATTACATGGAGGGAGAGACATTAATAGAGAAATTATATGGAGAGAGAGATATCCGTAGAGAAATTACATGGAGGGAGAGACATCCATAGAGAAATTACATGGAGGGAGAAACATACATAGAGAAATTACAGGAGGGAGAGACATCCATAGAGTAATTACATGGAGGGAGAGACATCCATTGTGAACTTACATTTAGGGAGAGCCATCCATAGATAAACTACATAGAGGGAGAGACATCCATAGAGATATTACATGGAGGGAGAGACATCCATAGAGTAATTACACGGAGGGAGAGACATCCATAAAGAAATTACACGGAGGGAGAGACATCCATAGAGAAATTCCATGGAGGGAAAAACCTCCATAGAGAAATTAAATGGAGGGAATGACAACCATAGAGAAATTACAGGAGGGAGAGACATCCATAGAGAAATTACTTGAAGGGAGAGCCATTCATAGATAAATTACATGGAGGGAGAGACATCCATAGAGAAATTACATGGAGGGAGAGACATCCATAGAGAAATTACAGGTGGGAGAGACATCCATAGAGAAATTACAGGAGGGAGAGCCATAAATAGAGAAATTACATGAAGGGAGAGACATCCATAGAGAAATTATACAGAGGGAGAGACATCCATAGAGAAATTATACGGAGGGAGAGACATCCATAGAGAAATTACAGGAGGGAGAGACATCCATAGAGAAATTACATAGAGGGAGAGACACCCATAGAGAAATTACAGGAGGAAGAGACATCCATAGACAAATTAAATGGAGGGAGAGACAACCATAGAGAAATTACATGGAGGGAGAGACAACCATAGAGAAATTAACGGAGGGAGAGACAACCATAGATAAATTACATGGAGGGAGAGACGACATCCATAGATAAATTACATGGAGGGAGAGACAACAATAGAGAAATTACATGGAGGGAGAGACAACCATAGAGAAATTACATGGAGGGAGAGACAACCGTAGAGAAATCACATGGAGGGAATGACAACCATATAGAAATTACATGGAGGGAGAGACAACCATTGAGAAATTACATGGAGGGAATGACATCCATAGAAAAATTACATGGAGAGAGACAACCATAGGGAAATTACATGGAGGAAGAGACATCCATATTGAAATTACATGGAGGGAGAAACGTCTATAGAGAAATTACATGGAGGGAGAGACATCCATAGAGAAATTACATGGACCGGAGGGAGAGACATCCATAGTGAACTTACATTTAGGAAGAGACAACCATAGATAAATTACATGGAGGGAGAGACATCCATAGAGAAATGAAAAAGCGCAGAGTTAAAGCGACAGTAGAGGAAATAAAAAGAATAAAAAGAGATTACTTTTAATCAATTTTGTCACAAATACTAGCAATACTAACTGTTTGCATAATGAATATACAGCTGGTTACCCACAAAGGATGAGACTGTGGAGACGACCTAGTACTCTTACAATATAGTTTTTTAATGCATAATTTTATAATTTTAAAATAAAGAAACAAGTTTAAAGTTGAAGAGAATCATGAATCATGTATAAGACAGCATCAATTTCGTAAAGTCGTCTCTGAAATCTCATCCATTGTGGGTAACCTTGTATTTACTTATTTCAATTACAAATATAAAAATAATCTTTGATATTAAATTTCTAAATACATATAATTTGTTTGTTAGACAGTTTCTTTAGAAGTTTAGAAGTTATAAACCTATATTGTATTTATGTTTTATTTTACATTAGATTACTTTTTAATAAATTGCATTGTAGATTTTCTATCTACATTATGGTGTAATTAATTGCCTTCTTGTTATATTAATCATATAATTTGATATATTCAGGAAATAAATGAGGCTCATTGCCATTTGCCACACACTCAATTTCATATTATTCAAATCACACTAAATATATATATACATTTCCACATTAACCAATCACACTAAATATATAGATACATTTCCACATTAACCAATCACACTAAATATATATATACATTTCCACATTAACCAATCACACTAAATATATAGATATCTTCTAGAAAAGGCCTTAGAGAATAGGTATAGGGTTGAAATTCAAGTTTTTTGCCCAAATTTCAAGGCCAGCTCATAGAAAAAAATAGACCGATAACTTTAATAGTTTGAATGCTAAAGAGGGTTGAAAAAATGCCTAAAAAAGGGACAAAATAAAATCCGTTTTAAACAAACATCAAACTGTGACACCTAATTCTACATGCATTTTCAAGGGCTTTTCAAAAAGATAGTTTTTAGATCTGTAGGTTTAGTCAATGTTATGCGCTGTTTTACATTTTCTTTTTCACAGACTGGACTTTTTTCCGCCCTGTGCCCTACCCTATAAAGTAAAAAATAAATGTTTTTTTTTACAAAAATCATTTCACGGTGATAGTGTTAAAAATGAGAGGGCAAGGACAAAAAAAAACTTCATGGGGCCCCCCCATAGCCTGTTTAGGGATTTTGAATTTTAAGTTTCTTGTAAAACATGAAATACACTTAAGCTAAAATGGTGTCTTCCTAGTGAGTCACAACCCCCAGACTTACAGAGCACACCCCTCACATAAAGACGTATTCTGAAGAAGATTAAATTTTCTATAAAAATATCTTTTATAATTATATTTGGACCAATGAGATACAAATGACGCGGCCCGCTCTACCATATGATTAATTATACAATGCTTTGTAAACGGTACTTCATTTGAATAAGAAATATTTAGACCGGTTGTACATCAGACAAATATTTCTTATTCAATTGGAGTACTGTCTGCAAAGCATGGATAATCATATGGTAGGGCGGGCCGCGTCATTTGTATCTCTCTTCTATTCCATACTCCTAGATTTGGATGATAATGAATCTCAGAAATCTGTATTATATTATATTATTTATTATCATTATTTGATACAGAACAAACATGCCTGTGGTTAAATACACAAGACAAGGCAATGTATATTGTACAAAGAACTATTCAATATTGTGATTTTACCATTCACATTTCATTTATCGTATCATAATCAAATTATATCATAATCACAATATCATTATCACAAGAGCTTATTTGAACCTAGTCACAGGTGGGTCACATGACCTTATATTTGTCTAGTAGGTCACATGACCTTATATTTGTCTAGTAGATCATACGACCCAAATTTGTCTAGTAGATCACAATACCTTACATTTGTCTAGCAGGTCACTAGACCAAACATTTGTGTAGTAGGTCACATTACGTATATTTGTCTAGCAGGTCTCTAGACTATACATTTGTGGATCGCATGACCTTATATTTGTCTAGAAGGTCACAAGACCTTAAATTTGTGCAGTGGATCACATTATGTTATATTTGTCTAGAAGGTCACGAGACCTTAAATTTGTGTAGTGGATCACATTATCGTATATTTGTCTAGAAGGTCACAAGACCTTAAATTTGTGTAGTGGGTCACATTATCGTATATTTGTCTAGAAGGTCACAAGAACTTAAATTTGTGTAGTGGGTCACATTATCGTATATTTGTCTAGAAGGTCACAAGACCTTAAATTTGTGTAGTAGGTAACCATTTTCGTATATTTGTCTAGGTTACATGACCGTATATATGTTTAGTAGGTCACATGACCTTATCTGCCTGTTTGCTGGCAGCATGAACAGGTGTTGTATTGTTTTCTTCTCCAGATGGTTTATTTGACCAAATCTGTTTCACCTAAAAACTAATTTATGTAAAACTCTTATTCAAACAACTTTATATCACCCTAAATTCTAATAATGATAACAATTCTCACAAAATAATTTGTTGAAAATATTTTACCTCTTCTTTAGATCCTGCAAATGTTCCAAAAAGCAGATCAAGAGGAACATGCATAGCTCCATAGTTACAATCAAAATGGGCATGATGGAGTAGATGGAAATAATCTCCACTTCCAGGCCACTATAAACTCAAATCAAAATCAACTCAATTATA
This sequence comes from Eurytemora carolleeae, assembly GCF_000591075.1. Taxonomy (NCBI): domain Eukaryota; kingdom Metazoa; phylum Arthropoda; class Copepoda; order Calanoida; family Temoridae; genus Eurytemora; species Eurytemora carolleeae. The sequence continues at coordinate 11,359 of NW_019396354.1, read as the reverse complement.
CATGTAAAATTTTGTACTTGTACACAAAGTGTGTACTATACAATTTCATTTGTCAACAGATGCTGTGCCGGTTCAAGAAGTATGTACTGTACAATTTCATTTGTCAACAGATGCTGTGCCGGTTCAAGAAGTATGTACTGTACAATTTCATTTATCAAGAGATGCTGTGCCGTTTCAAGAAGTATGTACTGTACAATTTCATTTATCAACAGATGCTGTGCCGGCTCAAGAAGTATGTACTGTACAATTTCATTTATTTACAGATGCTATGCCGGTTCAAAAAGTGTGTACTGTATTTGTCAATAGATGCCATGCCGGTTCAAAAAGTGTGTACTGTATTTATCAATTGATGCTATGCCGGTTCAAAAAGTGTGTACTGTATTTGTCAATATATGCCATGCCGGTTCAAAAAGTGTGTACTGTATTTGTCAATAGATGCTATGCCAGTTAAAAAAGTGTGTATTGTATTTGTCAATAGATGCCATGCCGGTTCAAAAAGTGTGTACTGTATTTATCAATAGATGCTATGCCGGTTCAAAAAGTGTGTACTGTATTTGTCAATAGATGCTTTGCCGGTTCAAAAAGTGTGTACTGTATTTGTCAATAGATGCTGTGCCGGTTCAAAAAGTGTGTACTGTATTTGTCAATAGATGCTTTGCCGGTTCAAAAAGTGTGTACTGTATTTGTCAATAGATGTTTTGCCGGTTCAAAAAGTGTGTACTGTATTTGTCAATAGACGCTGTGCCGGTTCAAAAAGTGTGTACTGTAAATGCAATATAATTTAATATTTGGCATTGTGCCGGTATGTGCTGTGAAATTTCATTTTTAAGTAGACTCTCTGCCCGGCCAAAGTTGACTCTTTACAACTATCAGTAAGATGGTACTATGCCCACTGCTTAGTGCCGGTACAAGAATTGTATACTGTACAATTTCATCTGTCATTAGACGCTGTGCTAGAGCTAGTACAAGAAGCGTGTACTGTACAATGTTTTCTGTCAGAGAATGCTGTTGCACAGTGCCAGTACTTTACAATGTTATTTGTCAGTAAGGTATAAAAAAAACAATTAGATTGTAAATAAACCAGAGTTTCTGTTCTCCTAAGAATGTTAAAATTACCTGGAACCCATCATGTCCCAGCCATGCTGCAACTCCCAAATCAATAATATTAGCTACAGCATGGATAGGATGCAAACCAAATGCAACTAAAATATGAAGAAGTTTAGATTTTCACAATCATGTTTTAGAAACATTTCTAACTCTTACACAGATGCGGACCTTAAAGGATATGACTTCATTCTGAAATATTATTACAATGTAGCTTACGTATGCTTATCAGGTATAAGTAACAAGGTTGCTTCTGCAGGATGCATATTTGTACAACTAGTACATGTTTATATATTACCAGGTATAAGTACTGCAGAATAGTAAAATGTAGCTTCTACAGGATGTATATTTTTAACACTAGTACATGTTTATATATTACCAGGTATAAGTACTGCAGAATAGTAAAATGTAGCTTCTACAGGATGCATATTTGTACCACTAGTACATGTTTATATATTACCAGGTATAAGTACTGAAGAATAGTAAAATGTAGCTTCTACAGGATGCATATTTGTACCACTAGTACATGTTTATATATAACCAGGTATAAGTACTGCAGAATAGTACAACGTTGCTTCTGCAGGATGCATATTTGTACCACAAGTACATGTTTATATATTACCAGGTATAAGTACTGCAGAATAGTAAAATGTAGCTTCTACAGGATGCATATTTGTACCACTAATACATTTTTATATATTACCAGGTATAAGTACTGCAGAATAGTACAAAGTTGCTTCTACAGGATGAATATTTGTACCACTAGTACATGTTTATATATTACCAGGTATAAGTACTGCAGAATAGTACAATGTAGCTTCTACAGGATGAATATTTGTAAAACTAGTACATGTTTATATATTACCACGTATAAGCACTGCAGAATAGTACAATGTAGCTTCTACAGGATGCATATTTGTACCACTAGTACATTATAAATATATTACCAGGTATAAGTACTGCAGAATAGTACAATGTAGCTTCTACAGGATGCATATTGTACCACTAGTACATATTTATATATTACCAGGTATGTGTACTGCAGAATAGTACAATGTAGCTTCTACAGGATGAATATTTGTACCAATAGTACATGTTTATATATTACCAGGTATAAGTACTGCAGAATAGTACAATGTAGCTTCTACAGGATGCATATTTGTACCACTAGTACATGTTTATAGGTGAGTACAATGTAGCTTCTACAGGATGCATATTTGTACCACAAGTACATGTTTATATATTACCAGGTATAAGTACTGCAGAATAGTACAATGTAGCTTCTACAGGATGCATATTTGTACCACTAGTACATGTTTATATATTAACAGGAATAAGTAATGCAAAATAGTAAAATTGCAGCTTCTACAGGATGCATATTGTACCACTAGTACATATTTATATATTACCAGGTATGTGTACTGCAGAATAGTACAATGTTGCTTCTACAGGATACATATTTGTACCACTAGTACATGTTTATATATTACCAGGTATAAGTACTGCAGAATATTACGATGTAGTTTCTACAAGATGCATATTTGTACCACTAGTACATGTTTATATATTACCAAGTATAAGTACTGCAGAATAGTACAATGTAGCTTCTACAGGATGCATATTTGTACCACTAGTACATGTTTATATATTACCAGGTATAAGTACTGCAGAATAGTACAATGTAGCTTCTACAGGATGTATATTTGTACCACTAGTACATGTTTATATATTACCAGGTATAAGTACTGCAGAATAGTACAATGTAGCTTCTACAGGATGCATATTTGTACCACTCCATGCAGTCGGATTGTAAGACTTGTGATGAAGAGAATGGACCTGAAAATGTTTTATGAATTTTCTAATTAATTGTAGGTGTAGTCATTGTACATTTTTTAAAGTAAGCATTGGATTTTTTGGTGCTAAGATTAAACGAAGTTTTTGGATAAATTGTAGGTTTAAACTTTTTATCCTTTTATAATTTTCAACTTCAATCCCAAAACTATTGATCAGAATTTAGTTTTGAACTGTTTGAGAAAATGTCGTCTTTCATGTTATTCTCATTTTTTCGGGACGCTTAAAAGAATGTTTAAACGGCTTAGTTAAAGCACTGGAAAAAAATTCAAGATTAAATCAGTTACAAAATCTACCTTTTACTGAAGGACTTAATTTCCTTGGTTAGCTATTTCATTGCTTAACCCTATCGCGATAGGGCTATTTTTGTCTAATATGGTTAAAGTATAGTTTCTTCAGTTTAAATCTAAATTCAAATTGTGTACGGTGAAAACCAAGAACTTAGGAACATGAAAACGACTATATTAGACAAAAAAGTTTTGGTTTTAAAACTCTAATGAAAAAAAGAATACAGCAATTTCGCCTTGTACATACTACTTAATCCATTTCACACTTGTAACCACACTAAAAATATACGAGATTGCTTATACAGTGTTAGGCGATTACATTAATACAATGAAGACGACTTTCGACTACAATTTTAATGTACATCCAGCTGTTGAACAGCACTGATACACATAAACACAGAAATCAAGAGAAAAGGATCAATACTTGTAACCTTGTAATTTAAAAAAAGCTTGTTAGCAATCAAAACTTTATTAAAAAGTCGTCTTCATTGTTGTGATATAATCGCTTACCACTGTATTTAGGCTTTTTATTCTGGATCTCATGGTAAATATGTAAAATTTTGATTGTAATTTCATAAATTAATAGAATTTTTCATTGCAAAACTAATCGGTTTTAAGATATTTATTACCTTTTTATATAGGATTTTTCCAAAGTCTGGAATGGATGTCGTCTTCCAAGGATGCATCATTCTGAAATGATGAAATATTTCTAAAAGTTCTTTCAATTTAATATTAATAATTTACGTGCTTTATCTATAGAAGAAATAATCTACATAGAAGAAAAAATCATGAAATTGTTAAAATAGTTAAAACAAGTTATTCACAAGTCTTATTATTTGAAGTTGGTTGGGTATGGGTTATTCAAACATTTAACAATTTATTTTTTTATATTGAGTTGTATGTTTAACGTATACATTATCTATGTACAAAATAATGTTTACTACAGGGTGTCCCCAAAAATATCATAGGAATTCAGTGACGAATTCGATATCGTCTTTGTTATTAAATAGCATTGTAATACCTTATTTCTAAAACCATAATATTATTATGTCTGCTAGAGTTTACTTAATAAAAAAGGTAAATGGCTGTAAAGTATGTCTACAATGTCTCTGAAAGATGAACAGTGAAGACGGACAAGTTTACTCTGTTTGTATACTGTAATTTTCTTGTTTTACTAAGTGCTGACCTATGTACAAAGTGATATTTACTGTAAAAATCGTCGTTTCGTAAACGATCGTTAACGAAGAGAGGAAACCGACCTGAAAGGCATTTGTTCTTATCATTAAGATTAAGTAGTTTTTAAGAAAATATCAAGAAGTTTTAGCTCCCCCAAAACTGTTTAACTTCATATGTAAGACGACATTCAATAAAGTTGCATGTAACTTTTTTTCAAAAACTTTTTATAAAGTTCGTGGTTTCGTTAACGATCGTTAACGACGACCCTTCGTTAACGATCGTTACAATAATTGTCAATAATTTTTTTTTTCAAAAACGATCGTTTTTTAAAAAGCGATCGTTTTTTTAAAAAACAATCGTATAAAAACGGTCGCAAATCGTTTTAAAAAAACGATCGTTTTCAAAAACGATCGTTATTCGTTTTCTAAAAGTTCAAAACGAGTGGGTCGTTTTTAAAAACGATCGTTTTTTCCCAAAAACGAAACGATCGTTTTGAAAACGATTGAAAAACGTACAAAGTAATATGAAATATACCTTTGTACAAAATAATATGCACTTTACCTATGTACACAGTAGAAGTGTGGTATCCTAATGTACTTTACCTATGTACAAAGTAGAAGTGTGGTGTCCTAATGTGAGTAACACCTAGAGCTAGAACAGTGGTTAAAATAGGAGTCTCAGAGAAACTTTTCTAAAAAAAGTTATACAGAATACATAAATCGTATACAGATTGCACAGATTACAGATTACAGATTATACAGATTACACAGATTACACAGTCGTCTCTTATATATCAATACAATGAAGATGAATTTCAATTAAAATTGTTACCAAGTTTTTAAACCGCATTTATGATACAAATAAACATAGAAAAAAGTAACAGCTTCTCTTTCTTTACTTTACTATTAAATTTCTAATTTGAAAAAAACTGGTTAGATATAAAAACTTAAATATAAAAGTTATCTTCATTGTATTGATATAAACAGCGAACACTGGAGATTATAATGATAACACAGATAACAGAGATATTCTAATTAGCAAAATAAATATAAAAAGGATTGCCAATATTATGCTTTTACGATTAAATCGTGTACACTAATCAAAAAGATAATAAAATTCCATAAAAACACTTCAAGATGTATGCAGAACTCAGGACTTAAAATGTCGTCTTATCTGAGATCACTTTGTGTAGAAGGATAGTTTTTTTATTCTTTGCAGAATAAAACTTAATTATTTTTTTTTGATTCAAAATAAAAAAATTAAACCTGCATTGGTATGCTTCCTAGAGCCCAATGGTGACAGAGAACAATCTCGAAAAGACTCCCGAAAAAACTAAAATCACAAAATCAAATGTCGTCTTTAGTAAAACGTGATTTTATTATTTCAAATTCCTAACAATATTTACCGCAAAAGGTAATACTTTATTTTGCTAATTGAACTAATATGCAGTTGTAGTCCACACAGAATCATACTTTACCTTGCAACTGTAGTCAAGAATGCATCATGCTTTATACCTTGCAGCTAGTCCAGAAACATCATGCGTTACCTTGCAGCTAGTCTAGAATACATCATGCTTTACATTGCACCTGTAGTCCAGAATACATCATGCTTTACCTTGCACCTTTAGTCCAGAATACATAATGCTATAACTTGCAGTTGTAGTCCAGAATGCATCAAGAGTTACCTAGCAGCTGTAGTCCGGATTGAATCATGCTTTAATTTGCAGCTGTAGTCCAAAATGCATCATGCTTTATGCCTTGCAGCTGTAGTCCAGAATGTGCATCAGTCTTTACCTTGCAGCTGTAGTCAAAATGCATCATGCTGTATACCTTGCAGCTGTAGTCCAGAATGCATCAGGCTTTGCAGCTGTAGTCCAAAATGCATCATGCTTTATGCCTTGCAGCTGTAGTCCAGAATGCATCATGCTTTACCTTGCAGCTGTAGTCCAAAATGCATCATGCTTTATACCTTGTAGTTGTAGTCCAAAATGCATCATGCTTTATACCTTGCAGTTGTAGTCCAGAATGCATCATGCTTTATACCTTGCAGCTGTAGTCCAGAATGCATCATGCTTAATCTGATTCCAGGAGGGATAGACAGGGTTCATCTAAAATAATCAATTAATCAATCTATATAATCGTCAATTTACATAAATTCTGAAGCCATATTCATCCAAATTAAAACATTTATTTTTGGTGTACAAAATCCAGCTAGGGTTCATTACCATATAACTCATGAAAATAACCGCCGGCCTATACCTTTATGAATTTACAATAACAATCTTTTAATCATCATTATAAAGGTAATTTCACAAAACATAGGAATTCTTCAAAGACTGTGTAATGGTATTTATTTTGTAAATATGATTATTTTAGTGTTACAAACTAAGATGATATCAATTGGAACTTCCAATTGGTATCATCTTAGTATTTGAACTTGTAAAAACATATTAAAAATATGGGATTTAACACCTTATATTTATGCAGTTTATCCTTGAGGGGGGAGAAATAGAGAAACCAATCCCAAAACCCACAGATTATCCAGGTTCCAACTATATTCCTTTATATATATACATATTTGTAGAACCCACAGATTATCCATTAACCATTTTTAATTTCTCTCCTTTTAAGTTTAGTAAATCCGGTTTAGAAAAACAACGGAATCAGTTTTAAAATCATATCATATCCAGAATGTTTAAATATTGACCTGATTAATATATGGGAAACCCAGTCTAGACTGTATACCCTGCCAGGTGATGTTTATGTTTAAATATTGACCTGATTAATATATGGGAAACCCAGTCTAGACTGTATATACCCTGCCAGGTGATGTTTATGTTTAAACATTGACCTGATTAATATGTAGGAAACCCAGTCTAGACTGTATACCCTGCCAGGTGATGTTTATGTTTAAATATTGACCTGATTAATATATGGGAAACCCAGTCTAGACTGTATACCCTGCCAGGTGATGTTTATGTTTAAATATTGACCTGATTAATATATGAGAAACCCACTCTAGACTGTATATACCCTGCCAGGTGATGTTTATGTTTAAGTATTGACCTGATTAATATATGGGAAACCCAGTCTAGACTGTATATACCCTGCCAGGTGATGTTTATGTTTAAATATTGACCTGATTAATATATGGGAAACCCAGTCTAGACTGTATACCCTGCCAGGACCAAAACCAGGATAAGCTTCAAGTCCACATTTCTCAGGTAGATAGTACATACAGGCATAAGCCATCATCCAAGACCTGAAAAACTAGTCTATTGGCGCGATGATATTTCAATTTTTTTGAACGAAAAGATATAGAAATAGAATCAAAGGTATAATAAACTCTAGAGAATATAATGGGCATTGAATTTTTTTTTCGAAATTGATGTGTGGCCACATATTTGATTTAATCTATTTATTAGTGTTAATATAAGTAACGCAGTTTAAAAGTAACGAAGACTAAGACTTAGTGATCCTCCATGCAAAGATGACATGCCTGATTCACAACGGTATCGTGACAGATCAAATTACGAATACAAGATGTGTATAATCTTTCAGGTTTTAGACAAAACCCATCTTCAGATAAGATCGTTACCTAAGTGAGCTGAGTGCCCCCATCATATGTCCAGACAAACTTTGATGCCGGTCAACATGATTCTAAATATCATTAGTATATTCTGGTAGTTTAAAGATTTGGTAGAAATTCTAAATATAGTTAAAAGATTTGGTAGACATCCTTAATATAGTTAGAATATTTGATAGATTTTTTTAATATAATGGAATATTTGGTAGACATTTAAGATATAGTTGAAATATTTGTTAGACATTCTAGATATAGTTGGAATATTTGGTAGACATTCTAGATATAGTGGAAAAATTTGTTAGACATTCAAGAATATAGTTGGAATATTTGGTAGACATTACAGATATATTTGGAATATTTGGTAGACCTTCAAGATATAGTTGGAATATTTGGTAGACATTCTTAATATATTTGGAATATTTTGTAGACATTCTAGATATAGTTGGAATATTTGTTAGACTTTCTAGAATATAGTTGGAATATTTGGTAGACATTCTTGAATATAGTTGGAATATTTGGTAGACATTCTAGATATATTTGGAATATTTGGTAGACATTCTAGATTTAGTTGAAATATGTGTTACACATTTTAGAAAACAATTTTTTAAAGTTTTTACAAGATACCTTTCTTGGGGTTTCATTTGGATCCTTCTTTAGTGCAGTGGTCACGTGACCTAGAGGCCAAATCAGAGGTGCGAGAAGGAAAGGGCCGGATTCGGGCATTTTAAATCTTAAAAACATCAAAATATTTTCTTATTGAATGTTCCGTGGACTACTCCTACCACCCCCCACCCCATCGTCACATTACACTGACTATTTTTCAATCTTAATCTGCTTATTTTTTTTAGAAAGAGGGGTGTGGGGAGGTAATAAAAAAGAGCAATCTCTGATAGATGAAAAAAAACTTCTTTACTCATTTAATTGTATAATCATTCCTGTATATAGCTTAAAATGGCCAAAGATAGCAATATCAAATTTTTACATCATCAGGCTGTAAAAATATACAGTACGCGGCTATTTGTCAGTTCCTTTGCTTTATACAACTTAGTATAAAATTTGACAAAACTATTTTTCTATATTGTTTAATAGTTTTTAAACAATGACATAAATATTAATGATTTGCAGTGTAACACTCTTAGTTTTTTAGAACAGTCCCATGAATTGTTCTTGTTTGCTTAAACTTTTAAATTGTGCTGAAGGGGAATATAATTTCAAACTAAGAACTTCAAAATATGGTTGAAAACTTTGTTAAACCCTTCCTTGATAAAGTATTGCTAACAAACATCCTTCAAACGGAAATAAGTTGATTAAATAAACAAGCGAACAAAAAATGAATTTGAATGATTGTCCTAATCTTTAAATAAAGGGCATACAGATGATTAAAGGGAGTGTTCGCGAAAAATTAAAGGGGGTATAGGCTTACGACGATAAATAATCTCTACTAATCTTTCTTTTATCTGTTGCGTCTATAATGAGAAAACTGTTAAAAACATCTCTACCGAAGAACGTAGATTCCTTTAAAATTCAGAAAGTTGCAACTTTCGACTCGGATCGTAACAAAATCAATTTGATTCCAAACAAAGCATTCAGATATTACAACTGATAGTCATTGATTATTTTTCGACGCATTCGTATATAATTAATATTTCATAATATTTTTTTTACTTTCTATGATCCAAGAGTGACTTTTAAAAACATTCATTCCTGATTCTAGGATTTTGATAATGAAGACGACATTTTCCATATTTTCCAGGAATGCGCCAGTCGTGAAAACAAGTTGTAAGCGAAATATTAATTTTAAAAACACAAAATAAAAAATATTATGAAATATCAACTATATACAAATGCGTCGAAAAATTATCGATGACTATAGGATTTAATATCTAGATTATTTGTTTGATATTAATTTGATTTTTTTACGATCCAAGTCGAATGTTCCAACTTCCTCAATTTGTATGAACGCTTCGTTCTTCGGTATGAGACGTTTTTTAACAATTTTCTCAATATAGACGCAACAGATAGAAGTGAGATTAGTAGCGATCGGAAGCGATTATTTATCGCCGTAAGCTTTCATTTTTCACGAACACTCCCTTTTTAAAGCCAGTGACTTTGAATTCTTATGCTATGTACATAAGGTATGAGACTTCAGAGACGACTATACAGAATTTGTCAGACTTTTTCTTGAAATTCCCTACTATGGAGGACGTCGCGTCGATCTCCAATAAGACAAGGAAGTTTTCACGAGTATATATTTTACTGATAACAATAACTACAAAATGTCGGAATCAATCACATTGTTCTAACCGAGAGATGCAGCGCAGGATTCAGAACTCTTTTCTTTGTTTACGGCCTTTGTGTTAGGAGGCCGCCAGGTCTCGTCTTCCACACTACATTAGTAATTTGTTAGATCAAAAGATTAAATTAAATAAAATTTAATTAAAGTATCATCCTTCGTAGGTAAGCCTGTATCTATAAAAAAAAAACTAGCTGAATTGTAATTTTTTAAATTGAAATTTTAAAAATTGATGTTTTGCTTCATGTTTTACCCCCAGAGTACTCATGAGTTACCTCAAAAAAATGTCAGACAATTTAGTCCAGCGGTTTGGCCAGCTATAGCTACTATATATATGAGCAAAGAGGTTTAATATATAAATTCGTGAATGTATCTGCTGAAAATGAATAAGTTTTGGGATATACAGAGTACAGACACTGTTTGATTTAATTTCCCCTCTTCCAACAAAATTCATAAATCCATAGATATACCTTTTTTGGCAATGTTTTTCCTTTGCCATTTAATATCTTTTACAGATGTACTGAAAAAGCGTTTTAACAATTACTTCACAAGTAGACCATATAGATATATATCCTTCACGCACCTCTGATCCTTTAGTAAAAGTAAATTCATCCTAAAGTCTGACCGCGTCAACCTTGTTGCACCGGCTAGTCTTATTGAGTATCTGCTTTATTTACCTAATGTCCGGGCGATACAATACAAACTAGGACAGGAAAGGTTGACCCAGCTCGGAAATTCAAATGTACTAGGCTGCCCGTGTGTTGTATATCTATGAAGTAGACGTTATATTTTAAATCAAAACCTCTGACTAAACTTGTTTATGTGTTATATTTATCTCCTAAACCTCAAAATAAATGTGGTTTTGATAAAATTAAACAACTGCAGAAAGAATTTGTTTTTACGAATATCCCGCATAGAACAAGCGACGCTGTTTTAGAGTCTGAAAACGACCCGCACGACCCCAAAAACGGGCGCCGGCCCGACTCTGTTTTAGTACTAATAAAAGAGTCGTTTTTAGACCGAAAAGACCCTGAATCCGTCTCTCCTCAAAACGGATGGGTGT